>NW_016107944.1:460497-462436 GCF_001604975.1 Cebus imitator
TACACAGAATATACGTGAAGCCTGTGGGTTTTTAAATCCAATCTCCCAATTTCTTTTTAACTAGCAGGGTTTAGTTCATTTACATTTAATATGATTATTGGTAAAGATTTACTTCAGCCATTTATATATTTGTTTTCTGTATGTCATATGTTTTTTCTTTCTTCAGTTACTCCATGTTTGCGTTTTGTTGATTTTTTTGTAGTGGGCCACTTTAAGTCCCCTTTCCTTTCTTTTTCTGTATATATTTTAGTTATTTTCTGGGGGGTTATAATTAATACCTTAAACTTATGACACCCTAGTTTGAATAATACCAACTTAGTTTCGGTAGGGCGTAAGAGCTTTGTCCCTCTATGTCCCTGCCTTTTCCTTTCTATTGTTATTGTCACATATTGCATCTTCGCACTCTCTGACCACTAACACAGGTTTGTAATCGCTGTTTTACTCATTGCCTAATAAATAACGTAGGAAAAAAATAGGAGTTACAAACCGCAAAAAAAATAAAATAATTCTGGCTTTTATATTTACTTTATTGGTTATCTCTACCATTGTTTTTTATTCTTCATATGGCTTCAAGATACTGACTAGAGTACTTTCATGTCAGCATGAAAGACTCCCTTTAGCATTTCCTGTAGGGCAATCTGCTGATAATGCACTGCTCAGGTTTTTGTTTATCTGGAAATGTCTTAATTTTGTCCTCATTATTAAAAGGTTATTTAAAAGTACACACAATTCCTGGTTGACAGCTTATTTTTTTCTTTTAGGATTTTGAATATATCATTCCACTACCTTCTGGCTGCCACAGTTTCTCAGGAGAAATCAGCTGTTACCATATCGAGGCTCTTTTGCACATGAGAAATTGCTTCTGTCTTGCTGCTTTCACCAATCTCTCTGTCCTTGGGTTTCCTCAATTTTTTGTAATATGTGTTGATGTGAGTTCTTTGAGGTTTTCCTGCATCTAATTTATTGAGATTCCCGAATGAGTATATTCACGTTTTCTCAAATTTGGGAAGTTTGGAGCCATTATTCCTTCAAACACCTTTTCTTCCATTTAGTCTCTTCTCCTTCTGTAACTTTTGTGAGCAATGTTAGTACATTTGGCTCTGTTCAATTTTCCTCAATCTTTTTTCATTTTTGCCACATGGACAATTACTTTAATTGTCTTAAGCTTGTTTAAGTTTGCTGGTAAACCCCTTCCATTAAGGTTTGTATTTTACTTTCTGGACTTTTCCATTCCAGAACTTCTGTATGGTTCTTTAAAAGAGAGAGAGAGAGAGAGAGAGAGAGAGAGAGAGAGACTACTTTTAGACCATTCTTAGGCTCAAAGAAAAAGTTATCAAAAGTACAGACAGTTCCTACACACCCCTGTCCACACACCCCTGCACGACCTCCTTGACTATAAACATCCTCAACCAGATGGTGCATTTGTTACAATCAGTGAACCTACACTGACACATCATTACCATTTAAAGTCCATAGTTTACATTAGGGTTCACCCTCATAGTGTACCTGGGTTTGAACAAATGTACACAGACATGTGTCCACCCTTGGAGTACATTACAGAATGGCTTCACTGCCTTAAAAATCCTCTGTGCTCCACCTACGCATCCCTCCCATTCTCCAACCCACGGGAATCACCGATCGTTTTACTGTCTCCATAGTTTTTGACTTTTCCCGAATGTCATGGAGTTGAAATCAACTTTTATCAACTTCTTTTATCTCTGCAGTCAACCAAAGACTTTTATGCTTTTTTCCTCTCACTTAGTGGCATGCATTTAAGGTTACTCCATGTCTTTTCACGCCTTGATAGCTTTTTCTTCAGCACTGAATAACAGTCCATTGTTTGAATATACCACACTTTATTTACACATTTACCTACTGAAGCACATTTTGGTTGCTTCCAAGTTTTGGTTCCTTTTTTTTTTTTTTTTTTTTTTTTTTT
>NW_016107944.1:462566-508159 GCF_001604975.1 Cebus imitator
AGCCTCCTGAGTAGCTGGGATTACAGGCACGCGCCACCATGCCCAGCTAATTTTTTGTATTTTTAGTAGAGACGGGGTTTCACCATGTTGACCAGGATGGTCTCGATCTCTTGGTTCCTTTTTTACCACTTCTGTCTCTTTACCATGTGCTCATTATGTTCATATAACATTTTCCTGATCCATTTAGTTCTTTGTCTATGGTTTCCTTAAGCTCATTAACATATTTAAGATAAATCTTGATTTAACACCTTTGACTAGTAATTCCAATACGTAGACTTCCCTGGAAATGGTTTCTGTCATAGTCTGTATTCCCTGTAAATTGGCAAAGCTGCTGCTGCTTTGTATGCTTTGTCATGTTTTTGAGACCTGGACATTTTGAGGGGTTATATTGTGGTGACTGGAAATCTAACCTTACCACTCCTCAAGGATTGCTGAACCTTGCCTGTTAAGGGCAGAAGCCATCTGTTTGTGACTTTTCCAAAGTTTCAGTTTTAAGCCTTATTTTTTCCCCAACTTTAATTTGTTTGCACAGCATGTATTTCTTGTTGCGTGTAGTCACTGATGCGTGTAGTTTTTGTTCTTTATGTTGCGTGTAGTTTTTGTTCTTTATCTGTGCGGTCAACCAGTGGCCTGTCAAGGATTTCCTTAAGTGCTTGGCTCCCAGGCCAGAGAAGGATACTGTCTCTTTAAATCCCCTGGAAGCCACTTGAGTCCTTGGGGGTTGAAACAATGTCATCTATGCTGACCCCTCAGTGGTCACAGGCAGCTGTCAGCAATCAGAACCCACAGCCCCAGTATTTGGAGGACAAGGGTCTTTCTTACTCATCCTGGCTCCAGGCAGTGGCACTAGTAGCCACTGCCATGTCATAGGCTGACATTCCTAAAATTTACCATCAAGCTCTCCTCTGGACAACTCCAGAGCTTCCAAATAGTGACTTCAGGCAGTGGCTGCCGGCTCCACAGTTGTTGAGCAGGAGGCACAGATTCCCAGAGCTTGCTACTCCACTGCCTTCCTCCATGTCACTCCTCACATCCCAGGATTGCTTCCGAGATGTCCTGACTTCATAACTAACAGAGTTTTATGGGTAACCTGCTTGTTCTCAGGAAGGTTTCAGAATCTGCTCATAATCACTGGTGCTCCTAAATCGCATGATAATGTTTCCTAGTTTGTGTGACCGGGCTGCACTGATGCTTGATTGACTCTTCCAATCTAGAGCCAGTGTCCCTCAAATCATTAATCAGCCTTCGGAGCTCCTGAAATGATCCATAATTGTATATCTTTTTTCTCCTATTTTCCAGACAATTTATTCCATTACATCTCCTAGCCCTTCTACTAATGTTTTTATTCTGGCTATAAATTCTAATTCTAACAATTCTCATTTGTCCTATGAGTGTCCTTTACAAATAGTCCACCGTTTCATTCCGTAGATACACAATCCTCTCATATTTCTGGGGATCTCAGCTGCTGCTGCTGCTGTTGTAAAATGTTCTTCAGTTTCCTGCATGTCTTCGTAGGCTCCAGGTGTTTGTCTTCTGTGTGGTTTGAGTTTACTTTTGTGCTAGAGGCGGTGCTCCCATATCAGGTGACCTTTGGCTGTTAGTTCAGAAGTCAGACAGGCACTGACCGCTGCCTGGAGCCCATAAAATGGGCTGGTTGATGTAGAAGCTTTGCTCCAGTGCGATCAGGCAGGGACTTGGATATTTTCCTGAGAGACTCTCCCGCTGTCAGTGTCTCTGGCTCTTTTCCTTTGGGTCTGTTTTCCCAGAGCAGAGACTTCTGATTTCCTGCCAGTTGCAGGGTAGGAAGGGAGGCGTCTTTAAAAACCTGGCTGCTGCACTCTTTGGATAGAAACTGGGGTGGATAACGAGAGGAGAGACTGAGTGTCCAGGAAGAATATTCTCACCATTCCCCTGCTGCCAGGAAAGACCATGTTTCTACCCTCAGCCGTGTCCAAGGAGACCCCACTCATGCCTGGGTGGGTGAGGAACTGGCCTCAGCCTTGGAATGGGGATGTGCTGGGGTCACACACTCTTCATGTAAGTTTCCAACCAATCCTCTTTCAGAGCTTCCCGCCTCCTGCCCAGCCGCTACTGTCAGAGAGACTTGGTGCCTCCAATTCTGGAGACTGCCTTGAGTTCTGTGACTCAGAACAACTTCCTTCCCCTGTAGGCATCAAGGATGGGATCCTCAAAGGCAGTCAGGCACTCCAGTCCTTCCAACTCCCAGAATGTTAGAGACATGCGTTCCCTGCTGTAGAAACCTCTGCCATTCCCTTTATCTCTGAAGACAATCGCACTTGACTGTCAGCTTAGCATGGTTTTAGGAGGGAAGGAAGATAAACCGCTGTGTTTAAGCTGCCGTGTTAAATGGGGGACCCCTGATCCTTTCTCTTTTTCTTTTTTAGAGAGTGGATCTCACTCTGTTATCCAGGCTGGAATGCAGTGATGTGGTCATAGCTCATCTCAACCTTGAACTCCCAGGTTCAAGTGATCTCCCTGTCTCAGCCTCCTGAATAGCTGGAACTATAGCACCTAGCTAATTTTTAAATCTTTTTGTAGAGACAGGGGCTCACTATGTTTCTCAGGCTGGTCTTGAACTCCTGGCTTCAGGGAATCCTCCCACCTCAACCTCCCAAAGTGCTGGGGTTACAGGCGTGGGCCATGGTGCCCAGCCACCTCTGGTCTTCCCTCAGCTTGCTTTCATTAAAGAATAAACACATGCCTTGCAAAATGCTTTTAAACATTTTTAAGGAGAAGTTATTGGTGGAAGCAAAGGTCATGAAATCAGAAAAACAGAAGTAATGCATGCACACAGTGGAAGACTCACAGTAACACAAAACCAGACACACAGAGAACACCCATATGGATGAGTCTCAGGCACCACGTGGAGAGGCAAAACCACACATGGAAGTTCCAGAAGGGGCAATATTAACCTATGGGGTTAACAACAGAACAGTAGCCACCTCTAGGAGTGGGCATTGGGTGGGAGGAAACCCCAGGGAGTCTTCAGGGGAACAGAAAACGTTCTACATCTCATTGTGGGCTATAATGACACAGATGCATACATACATTAAATTCCACCAAGCTGTATTGTTCAGCTTTTTGTGCACCTTACACACACTGTTGTGGTTGTTTTATACTTCAGTAAAAAAAAAAAAAGAAAGAAAATCAGAAGGAAATTGACATGTCTTGGTTCTTGCTGTGTACTAGAGCCTGACATGGTCCGCTTTTAAAAATTCATTCATTTCGCGAGCACCTACTATGTCCTAAGTACTATCTAGGTTCTGAGGACTCAGCGATGAACAAAAACAATTAGGCACAGTCCCTGCCAGATGGCGCTCACAGTTAGTGTTGGAGCCAGCATCAAATAACCACACGCATGGAAGGAAAATGACCACGATGACAAGTGAAGGGCAGTGCCAGTGTGTGGAAGAAGGACTCTGTCCTAGCCTAGGGGGCGAGTCAGAAACGCTTCCCTGAGAGATCATGTGTAGACAGAGGTCTCCGGCTGAGGAGGGCTATGCAGCTGAGGGGTAGGAGGGCACGTCACGCAAGGGAACAGCATGTGCAAAGACTGAGCCAGGGAGAGGCATGGCATGTTAAGGAGGGCAGGGAGCGAGGCCGAGCAGGGCACTGCTGATGTGAGAGAGCAGGGGGCCTGAAAACAACCATATGCAGACAGGGAAACTGAGGCTGGAGAGGGGAGGTGGCTGCCCCAGGCCCCCAGTAAGTGCAGTGGGGGTTGGAAGCCAGCTTTGTCTGCCCTCTCTGCTCCTGAGACAGAAAGGATGTCCGTGGGATTGTGGGCAGGAGAGGCCGCCTGGGTTTTCATCAGGAGCAAGAGGCCAGGCTGTGGCTGCCTACCAGCTGTGCTCACGCTGCTGGTCTCTCAGCTCCACAGGGCCTGTGGACAGGGCCGGCTATGAGATCCTGCCCTGAAGAGCAGTACTGGGATCCCCTGCTGGGCACCTGCATTTCCTGCAAAGCCATTTGCAGCTGTCAGAGCCAGCGCACCCGTGCAGCCTTCTGCAGTGATTTCTGGGGCCTGAGCCCAGGAGACAGTAGGCACACCCCCGTCCTTTCCCTGCAGGGCACCCTCTGGCCCCACAGTCAGGTGGCTGAGGAAAGGGTGACAGGAGAAGGTGTACAGTGTGGCATCTCTTACCTCTCTACCTTTCTGCTCTGGTCACACAACCTCCTGAGGTTCACACAGTCGCCTGAGGTCGGGAGTTCCAGATCAGCCTGACCAACATGGAGAAATCCCGTCTCTACTAAAAATACAAAATTAGCCAAGTGTGGTAGCACATGCCTGTAATCCCAGCTACTAGGGAGGCTGAGGCAGGAGGATTGCTTGAACCCGGGAGGCGGAGGTTGCAGTGAGCCGAGATCCACCGCTGCACTCCAGCCTGGGCAACAAGAGTGAAGCTCTGTCTCAAAAAAAAAATTATATGAGATCTTGGCTGTGCTTTAAAATATACAAGCCCCCCCCAAAAAAAATGTTTAGAAAAGTATAAGGCAGTATTTAAACAATTTGTGAAGCTGATGACCAGTGCAGAGGGCATCGCTGTGCTGTCCTCTTTATGTACATGTGTGATAAATTCTGTAATAAAAAATTTCCAAAAGAAAGAAACAACAGACAGTGACAAGGGAGGGCCTAGTTCTACCGGATGGTGAGAGGAGACCCCTGACATTTGGGCTGAGATCTGAAGATTAGGTAGGAGGGAGCCGAGAGAAGATGATAGAGAGAATGCATTCTAGGCCGTGAGAATAGCATGTGCAAAGGACCTGAGGCAGGAAAGAAGGTGGCATATTTGAGACACTGAAAACAGGTGAGTGCCTGACACATAGTAAGTCCTTCAGTGAATACTTGTTGAGGGGAACTCAGAGAGGCTAAGTAACTTACCCAAGATCACACAGTGGAAAAGTGGAGATGTCACAGTGGCATCCTGGTTTGAACCCAGGACTCTGACTCTTAAATCATGGCCTGAACCACTATCTATTAATAAATTAGAACATTCATTGGTTCATCCCACAAACATAGATGGCATGCTCCCGCCCCACAGAAACAGGACTCTGGCGTGGCCCTTCAAGGACAGTGTCACCTAATGGGAGAAATGACTATGTGTCAAGGTAGAAGGCCACAGTTGGGAGAGGCCACCTTCAGCTGATGGGCAGGGGAGCAGGGAGGTGTCCTTGGAGGAAGCGCCATCAGAGGCAGATTGTTAAGGGGCCACAGAATGCAGAAATCAGATGAGGGGAGGGTGCCTAGAAGAAAGGGCAGCATGAGCAGAGGCGCAGAAGTGGGATACGCAGTACGGAGGACCGAGTCCTGGGTGGGGGCGGGGCAGGTATTAGGTCAGGCAGGGAGGGCCTGGTCTGGGGCGCTCCGGCACCACCTGCAAAAGCGCCACCTCCAACAGGGGAGGAGGTCACAGAAAGCCCCAAGGACACCACTGCTGGGCCAACCCTGTGTGACACAGAGTGGAAGTGTCGGTTTCTGTGCTGTTCAGTGGAGCCCTGGGGATGGGCCAGGGCAAGGGGGATCACTGGCCCCATGTGGGCCATCTGAGTTTTCCCCAAGTCCCCAATTCCATGATCTTTTAGGTCCTTCCTTTACTCTGTCAAAAGCACAAGGATGGGTGTGTGTTTGTTTTGTGAAGAGGCTCAAATGAATATTCTACTCAAGCCTTCCATTAAGTGAGCATTTAGTATGTGCCAGGCACTACAGCTCTGCCAACAACCCCAAGTAGTCAGTGCAGTTATTTTCCCTATACTGGACATGAGGAAACTGAGTCATGGAAAGGCTAAGACCACACCATCTGCAAGTGGTACAGCCGGGATGGCCCCAATGGAAATTTGGTTCTGAAATTTGGGTTCTTATCCAGAATCCTGCACTGCCTCTGAAATGTGTCCTTCACATATCTGTGTGAGCCACGTTTTCACATAAATACCTTATTCTAAAGACAAAGAAAACTTGCCTTTTTCATGTAAAAACTTTCATGTAGAAATATTCTGAGGCTAGGCTGGGCACAGCAGTCACGCCTGTAATCCCAGCACTTCGGGAGGCCACAGCAGATGGATCACATGAGGTCAGAAGTTTGCGACCACCCTGGCCAACATGAAAAAACCCCACCTCTACTAAAAATACAAAAATTAGCCAGGTCTCATGGTGGGCACCTGTAATCCCAGCTATTCAGGAGGCTGAGACAGAAGAATTGCTTGAACCTGGGAGGCAGAGGTTGCAGTGAGCCGACATCATACCATTGCACTCCAGCCTGGGTGACGAGTGAAACTCCCTTTCAAATAAAATATATTAAAAAAGAAATATTCTGAGGCTTTAGATAATTGATTGTTCCAAACAGATTTCTTTACACTTTCAAAGTTGGGTCCACTGTGCTCTCTTAAGGCAAGTGTGATTGGGCTTTACTTTCCTTGGCTTCTGCTCCTTGGCACTGATACCTGTGTGAGCTGCTGTAATTCTCATTTAGTCTTCAGAGAGAAGAACTATTACTCATGTGAACTTTTCTACTTTCCTTCCGGCTCCCTCCTCCAACTTGCCAAAGAGGATTCTGGTTTTTCCGCTTCATTCCTTATGCTAATTTGCAATATGTTTCTCCTTGATCAGGCTTGAAAAATGCAGTAAAGGTCTTATGTAACAATGTAATCTAGATCTCAATTTTAAATGATAACTGAAATTCTTCATACGTTTGGAAACTAAGAAATGCACTTGTAAATAATCCATAGGTCAAAGAAGAAATAATAATGAAAAATAAGTACATTTTGAACTAGATAGAGGAAAAATACCACACATCAAAATGCAGTGCAGCTAAAATGGTACTTAGAGGACAATGCATAGTTTTCAATTCGTATATTGTAAAAGTACTTGGCTTACTCTGGGATTGCTTTCTGGAATTTTACCATGATTTTTTTTTTAACTTTGATGTCCTTTGTAGCCAAACCTAGAGCTCCTGCTGGTCTGTGTTACCCAGGAGTATCACACATTTCTGTCTCCCAGGGTTACTCAGCTGCCGCAAGGAACAAGGCAGGTTCTATGACCATCTCCTGAGGCGCTGTGTCAGCTGTGCCTCCATCTGTGGACAGCACCCTAAGCAATGTGCATTCCTCTGTGAGAACAAGCTCAGGAGCCCAGTGAACCTCCCACCAGAGCTCAGGAGACAGAGGAATGGAGAAGTTGAAAACAATTCAGACCAAGGATTGGAGCACAGAGGCTCAGAAGCAAGTCCAGGTAAGCTATCTGAGGCAAACCTGCATGATGCCACGCAGGGTCAGAAAGAATGGGAAGCCTGATGCCAGGCCTAGAACAGGAGAGTCCACAATGCATGAAGCCCAGAGTCCAAGCAAATGGCCAGAAGCCAGGGAGGTCATCCCAGATAAAAAAAAAACAATGCAGGCAACATTTCCAGAAGCCTGTGGGCAAGAAGAAAGCAGGAGAAAGGACCTGCCATGTGAGGAAGAACCTTGTACTGGAAGCTGCTGAGGCGGTGTGAGTTCTCAAAGCATAGGCACAATCAAGCAGCAGACCCACCTGTGTGGGCACCTGAGTAACAGCCACTGCCTGCCCTCTGCCAGTGCTGCAGACTCCATTTATTTCTATTCTTATTTTATTTATAATTTCAACTTTTATTTTAGATCTGGGAGTGCCCATGTAGGTTTGTTACATGGGTATGTTACCTGATGCTGAAGTCTGGGGTACAAATGGTCTTGTTACCCAGGTAGTGGGCATAGTACCCGACAGGTAGTTTTCCAGCCCTTGTCCGCTCTCTTCCTCCCCCCTCTAGTAGGCCCCAGTGTGTGTTGTTTCTATCTTGATGTCCATCGGTATGCAATGCTCAGCATTCCACTTATAAGTGAGAACATTTGGTATTTTCTGCTCCTGCGTTAATCCACTTTGGATAACAGCCTCCAGCTGCATCCATGTTGCTGCAAAGAACATGATTTTTTTCTTTGTATGGCTGTATAGTATTCCATGGTGTATATGTACCACATTTTCTTTATCCATTCCGCCATTGATGGGCACCTAGGTTGATTCCATGTCTGCTATTGTGCTTAGTGCTGTAATGAACATACATGTGTGGTTTCTTTGGTTTTTTTTCCTTGGGATACATACCCAGTAATGGGATTGCTGTGCTGAATGGTAACTCTGTTTTAAATTCTCTGGGGAATCTCCAGACTGCTTTCTACAGTGGTTGAACTAATTTACATTCCACCAACAGTGCATAAGCGTTCCCTTTTCTCTGTAGCCTCGCCAGCAACAGCCATTCTTACTGGTGTGAGACGGACCCTCACTGCGGTTTTGATTTGCGTTTCTCTGATGATCAGTGATGTTGAGCATTTTCTCATGTTTGTTGACTGCTTGCATGTCTTCTTTTGAAAAGTGTCTGTCCATGTCTTCTGCCCCCTTTTTAATGCAGTTATTTGGTTTTTGCCTTTTGAATTGTTTAACTTCCTCATATATTAAGGATATTAGACCTTCACTGGGTGCGTATTTTCTCTCATTCTGTAGGTTGCCTGTTTACACAGTTGATAGTTTGTTTTGTGGTGCAGAAGCTCTTTAATTAGGTCACACTTGTCAATTTTTGGTTTTGTTGCAGTTGCCCTTGAGGACTTAGTCACAAATTCTTTCCCAGGATCAATACCCAGAATGGTATTTTCTAGGATTTCTCTAGGACTCTCACAGTTTAGGGTCTTCGTTTAAATCTCAAATCCATCTTGCATGTATGTTCTTCAGGGATGTCGGCCTGTAGTTTTCTTTTTTGTTGTTGTGTCTTTGCCAGGTTTTGATGCCAGAGTGAAGCTGGCTTTGCAGAATGAGTTAAAGAGGAGTCCCTACTCCTCTTTGGTTTTTTGGAATAGTTTCAGTAGAATTGGTACCAGCTCTTCTTTGTGCGTCTGGTGGAATCTGGCTGTGAATCCATCAGATTTCACTTACAGGCAAGGGAGGGGAGGTTTCCTAAGAATGAGAAGGCAAAGGTATTGCTAAAAAAGTTTATGTGGTTCATTAGACATTGCCAGAGGAAAAACATATTGTAAAAAGAAAAGACCTGGCACAGTGGCTCACGCCTGTAATCCCAGCACTTTGGGAGGCCGAGATGGGCCAATCACTTGAGGACAGGAGTCTAAGATCAGCTTGATCAACAAGGGGAGACCCCACCTGTACCAAAAATACAAAAATTAGCCAGATATGGTGGTGCACACCGGCAGTCCCAGCTACTTGGGAGGCTAAGGCAGGAAAATTGTTTGAACTCAAGAGGTGGAGGTTGCAGTGAGCCAAGATCGTGCCACTGTACTCTAGCCTGAGGACAAAGTGAGACTGTGTCTCAAAAAAATAAAAATTAAAAAGAATAAAACATAAAGAAAACGAAAAAACTTATGGCTGGAGATGGCCACTTCGGACATGGGAAGAAGTTTCCTGCTGAGCTGGGCATTGCTAAGTGTCAGGCATCGGAGAGGATCTAATTAATCCTCCCAGCAAACACCTCCTGGTGCACCTGCCCTGCTCTGTGCCATCAGAAAGGATGAGAGGGGGATGCCGTGTGGATCCATAAACACTAGCGATGGCATTTGCCCTGCTCTTGGCCAGTCCAGGAGAAACAGCAGGACTGCTCTTCTCAGGGGGCTGATGGGATCCTTTCCTTTGTAGTGACTTTCCTGTGATAACATTGTTTCCATGAGGCCAGGCCTCAGGGCCCAGGTCCCAAGGACAGAGCCTATGTGCCTGATGATGAGGTTGCCTAGCACCCCATTGTCCCTGCTTAGCCTGGCATCTCCAGCTCTACAGCCAGTTAGCTGCTGCTGCGTAACAAGCCATCCCCAATGCGGGGAGGTGTGCTTCCTCCTGAGTCGGGGGTCTGGCTGGACTCAGCTGTGCCCGGCTGGCTCTGCTCCATGTGCCTCTCATCCTCCTGGGACCAGTGGGCTGGCCACATGTGTCCGTCTCATGATGATACAGGAGCGCAGCAGACAGGAGCACGCAGCGTCTCCCACCCAGCCTGGGAACTTGCATTTCATCACCTCCGCTGCATCTCTTTCCAATCACAGTGCCAGAGGATTCAGGGGAGGGGAAACAGACGCCACCCCTTGGTGGCTGGAGCAAGCATGGGGAGGGGGGAATTTGTAGCCATGGTGAATTCCAAGGCTGTTTGTAATCTAACACAGCCTCTCCTGAGCAGAAGCGCAGATTCACATGGAGGGGGTGTAGATACAGAGGAGCTGACAAGCTCAGCCACAGAGGTGAGTGGCCATGACTGCCGCCCTGGTGTCTGGCCACCCTCATGCTTTCCCTGCATCCAGCGAGGCATTTGAAACTTCCCGCCAAACTGGAACCTTGCCTACCTCTGATACAATAGACGCTCCTTCGGGTCGTTCCTACCTACCTCACAGATGGAGAGGCAGTCTCAAATTTGCAGTGACTTGCTGGGAGTCACACAGCGAGTGCATGGCTGAGCCAGGATTTGAGCACAGTCTGGGGGTTCCAAAGTTTGCCCTCTCTGCAATAGCAAAATGACCCAGAGTAGCATCCACAAGACTATTGTTCCTTGTGGGGTGAACTATCACCCGTGGGACAAGGTGTGTCCGCCAGCCAAGCCCCCTTCCCAGAGGGCACTGGGCAGAACCTTGGAGCCTCATCTTAGCTCCAGGGATGGAGCCCCAGGCTGTGAGCATTGGAGGCCATGTGAGGACGTGTTGGTGCCACTGGGATCGGCATTACCATGCTTCACCCCGCCTCAGCTGCCACACTTCTGCCGTGGCACAGCTTTCGGTGGCTCCGTGACTGTTGCTGTGCACTGCCCTGCCTTGCACCTCTCCAGGGGCCCAGGTCTAAGGTCTGTTTTGCTCTGTCCTCTGATGCCTGCATGGGCTGGTGAGGAAGGAAGGGAGTTTGCTGTGGACCGCAAACAGGAAATACAGAGCTACATGGCCAGGGGAGGGACACAGAGGTGGACCTATTTGAGGACAGGGAGCAGAGGACACCATGTAACCAAGTTGTCCAGCTGCACACAGTGGAAGGGCTGACCTGTCCTCTGTCCGCTTCGTGGGCACCCTGAATTCTGCTGCCCCTCTCCAGCCCTGCCAGACCCCACCTCACCCCACTCCAGGTTTCTCCCGCATCGCATTCAGAACTGCCACTCCTTAGTGGGACCCAGGACCGTGGCAGGCTTGCTGTGCGTGGGAGGGGAGCGAACGAGGCAGGTCCTATCTCAGACCCGTGGTGCTCACTGTCCTGTGAAAGGTCAGGCAGTGGACAGGCTGGGCAGATGACACATTCCTCTTACTGCACCGGGGCCACGTAACCCAGCCTCAGGGGAGACAGAGACAAGGAGGGCTTCCCCAAGGAGGAGCTTTAGTGTAGGCTGGGCTGGGGTGTGGAGCGCATAGCCAGACCCCTAGTTATGTCCCTCAAAAGCTGTGTGGTCTGGAGTGAGCTACCAACCCTCTCTGAGTCTCGGTTCTGTGAGGCTGTTGTTCACCTTCACAGAGTCACTGTGAGGATGATTTGGGAGAATCCATTTTGGGGGAGCACGTGCTCTGTGCACTGGAATTGCTCATTCAAAAAGCAACCATGTTGAAGCCACACAGTGGGAATAGGGTTCCAGGCAGGGGCAACAGCATGTACAGGTGCTGCTAGGGGCAGGGAAGGTTGTGAGGGGCTCTGTGCTGGAGGCTGGGCTAAATCCCTTCTCCGGGGCTCCCAGCCTGTGGGAATGTGGTGGTCACTCCACAAAAGCAGGAGGGACCCCACCCCAGATCTAATTTGAAGGTAGAGGCTGACAGCTCCACATGCTCACCAAGAGGACATGGAAAGCCCTGCAGCTCACACATGGGGCTTCGTGGGGAGAGCAGGGCAGGCTCCCAAGCTGGACTGAAAATAGCCGGAGATGTTGAGCAGCAGAGGAGACTGGTGTGGGTTCTGTTGCAGCGACTCCAGGCTGATGTGAGGCGCTCCCTGCCTGGGCCCCGGGGCAGGTGCAGGGAGTGTCTGCCTCTCCCGGAGGGGAGGAGGTGGCCCAGGGAGCCTGCCCCAGCAGGTGGGGTGCTCATCTGTCTGGCAGAGGAGGAGGAGCACCAAGGGCAGGAAACTGTCCCCCATGTGGGGGCTGCAGAGGATTGAGTTGGGAAGAGCAAGCATTCAGGGGCGGCTGGAAATGGGACCAGGAGGGACCAGATAGCAGGTGACAGTGGGCCCCATGTGCCAGGCTGGGAGGCCAATGTCCTGCTGGGGGCAGGGGAAGCCACGGGAGGAGGGCGTCAGAGCAGGGCTATGGGGAGAGTGCCCTGTTGCCCCCAGATGGTGATGATGGCAGCAGGGGCCCTGTGAGAGGCTATTTCTGGCAATAAGGGGAACCGGAGATGACAAGGACCTGGGAGGGGGACAGAGGGACAGCGTATTGGCATGAGATTGGAACTGGAGGGCGTGGCAATGGCCATGGAGCTGCTCAGCCTCAGTGTGCTACAGACACTGGGGGCGCCCATGACCACTTCTAGGAATAAGGTTCTGGAATGCATCAAAGTGCATAAGGTTAGGAAAAACCACTGGTGCTGAGATCTAAATATTGAACGTTCTGCGACATCAGAATTAACCTAGGTGCATCTGGGCTACTTGTGCCTTGCTGTCCCCACCTATAATGATCATAATGGCTCTGATGTCACAGGACCCTTGTGGAGCCTCAGTGACGTGGGGTTTGCCAAGTGTGCAGAGCCCTGCCCAGGACTGAAGACCTGGCTGGGTGGGTACTGTCCTCGGACAGGCTGTATTTGCTTCCCAGGGCTGCTGGTGACAGTGTGCACATGCTGGATGCTTAAAACAACACAAACTGGCCGGGCGCAGTGGCTCACATCTGTAATCCCAGCACTTTGAGAGGCCAAGGTGTATGGCTCATGAGGTCAGGAGTTCAAGACCAGCCTGGCCAATATGGTGAAACCCCATCTCTAATAAAAATACAGAAATTAGCTGGGCATGGTGGCAGGCACCTGTAGTCCAAGCTACTCTGGAGGCTGAGGCAGGAGAATTGCTTGAACCCGGGAGGCAAAAGTTGCAGTGAGTCAAGATCATACCACTACACTCCAGCCAGACAGAGTAAGACTCTGTCTAAAAAAAAAGAAAACATAAACTGATCCTCTGTCTTCTGGTCTGGAGACCAGAAGTCAGATCCAAGCATCAGCAGGACCCCTCTCTCTGAAAGCTCCAGGCGAGGATTCTTCCCTGCATCCTCCAGCTTCTGGTGGCTACCCCAGGCATCTTCCATCTCTGCCTCTGTCTTCACGTGGCTTCTCTCCCATGCCTGTGTCTCCTCCCTTCACTTCTTGTAGAAGGACATTTGCCACTAGCTCTGCAGCCCACCTTAATCCAGGAGGATCTCATTTCCAGATCCTTATCTTCGTGTTGTGACTTTGCCTGGCTCTGTGGGGAGGTGGGGCTCAGCTGGGCAGGTCTTCTGGTGCTCCTGCTTGGGGTATCTCCTGCAGATGGTGCTGCGATAGAGCCATTGGAGGCTCAGCTCTGATGCTGGGATGTTTGGGCCTTGCTTCTCTTCCAGCTGATCTCAGGGCCCGCCCCTCTCCACCGGACTTCTCCAGTGGTGGCTCAGGGCTCCCAAGTGAGCAAACACCGAGGCTCTCAGGCCTTCTTGAGGCAGATGCCCAGAATGGCACAGCCTCACCCCGACGGCACTCTCCTGGATAGAATGAGTCCCAGCCCAGATAGTTCACAAGGGCATGGCATCAGGTGACTGTGCTCTGGGCATGGTCTCTGAACACTCGGATTTCAGAACCTCATGCTGAAACATTGAAACATGCACGAATGTTTGGTCTTCCTCCTTGAATCAATGCTGTTCATTTCCACCTAGTAACATCTTATAGCTGGGCATTCTGTCTGTGCTCTGAGGGTTGCCAGTGTCTCCCCTGCTGATGCCTCCAGGGCACTGTTTGCGTTTGATTCAGAATGTGTGGCACCAAGTTTGCAGGTCCTGGGGACTTTGCTTTCCTCCTTTAGGCCTCTCTGAGCTCTGGACAGCAGACATGAAGGCCAGCCACAGGCTGCTAGAATGACTCTAGCTCACCCTGAGTTCCCATCCCCCCCCGTAAATGTCAGAGTGACACTTATGGCCCCTAAGAGTCCCGGCAGCTCTGTCCCTTTATGAGATTCCTGAATCTAGAGCATGTGTGCGGAAGAGGAACAGTGCCAGCCCTGGGGCCCCTGTGCAGCCTGCTGGCTTGGAGCACCAGCCTGGGAGTTGGTCACACTGGCCCCTGGGTGCAGGTCTGAGACTCGGAACAATATTGTAGACTCAGTTTTGTCATCTGTAAAAAGGAATGTGAATGGTGGGATGCTGTGCAGAGCCGTCCAGCAGGTCCTCAAAAAATGAAACAAAGTCATCACGTGCCAAGACCAGCTCAGTCACGGAGACCCCAGCCCAGGCGGCGCTGAAGGAATTAAGTCAGACACAAGTTTACAGTGCAAAGTGGGCTCAGGGGGCTGACAGCATTCCAGCTGAGAGCCCAGAGCAGACTCTGACCACTTATTTATTCTTTGTGAACAAGTGATTATTTCTAACAAGCAGGTGTTCTATGTTTTTTCATAGAATAAAGATAAACTAGGCAGGCAGCTAGTGCCTGTTCACTACTAATTAAAGATAAACTAGAAAGCATTCTTTACGAGGGAGCATTGGGGCAGGGTCATGTATCCTGTGTTTTAAGAACTGGTTTAACTAGTGCATGATATCTATGTATTGTTTACTATTCTAGAATGCCCTGAGCAGTTTTCCGCCTGGGGACGCCTGGGTGTTCCTTGCCATCGTTTCTCAGTAAACAATATAACCCATCACACACATCAAGATTTGTTCTCATCATGTTTCCCTTTCTTTTCCTGCAAAGCTAGGTAACCAAACACAGCTTTATCTTAGTGAGCTCTTTCTCGAAGGATTCAGGATCCGCACCTGCAGACTACACAAAGAGAAATCAGACGAATTCAGAACACAATCATAACAGCCACCATAGCTCCTTCAGGTGTTTTTACCCAGGTCACTGGGTGTAGGGCTGCCCATCCATCGGCAGCTCCCTCAAGCACTTCTGTTCCTGGAATTAAATTAAAGGTGCTTGAGAAGCCTGAAAAACTTGTTCTTTTAATTTAAAAGTATCCAGAGATCAATGTCCAGCATGCCCTCCGAGGTGACGCTTTATTTTTTCCCAGTTATTGCTGTCTTGTTATACGGATGAGGAGTAATACAGTAATCAGAAGTATTCCTATCACAATGTAACAGAATTCTATATTCTAGACTGACTACTCTGTCCCCTAACCAGAGGACTTGCCTAAGGCCATTAATCTGATTAGCTAGATTCTGATCTATTTTTGTTTGAGAATTCCACAGCAAAGTGGAGTTCCTTTGCCAATTGTTGACAAACTCAGCGTTTTGTTTGGAGGAGCGCAAAACTACTCCGGCCACAGCTGCTGTGGGCATGACTGCAATCAGACCCATACTAACTAAAATTAAAGTTGCAATAAATCTTCAGGTACATTTTAAAACCTTTTGGAAAATGTCAGTAAGAATGTGCACTGAGGGAGACACTTCCCAGGGATGAGACGGATTTACAAGTAGCCAGGTTCCCTCTCGGGCTCTGACTAACGATATATATCGATTGATGAGAGTTGAACAGAGAAGGATTAATGCAAGAAAACAATCTACAGTTTTGACATGCTGCTTCGGAGTTAACGAAGTTAATTTGTAGTTCTCCTACCCCTGCCAGGTAAGGAGGTTTACCACAGCTCCCAATCCATATAGTTTTGTTTCTTAAAAACTCCCAGGGATGAGAATTAGAACCCAATCCTCTACTATACTTTCCTTCCCAGACCTTTATTGGTTTTAAAGCCATAAACATCTTCCAAAGCTCTCTTTGTTCAGTTCCCAATCTTGGCCAAATCATTCTTGATCGTGGTCTTGCCCTATCCCCATTTCTCCAAATAATAGGGGCATTTGTCTCAGTGCATATTGACTCAGAACAGTTATTATGTTTTACCTGCCGCCGAAGTGATTCCGCGTCACAATAAGAGGGCTGACAGGTGCAATTAATGCTAACTATCCCCTTAGGGGCTCAATCAATAACAATTCCATGGAAATCATTGTACAGCAGTTGAGCCTCTGCCAAAACACAATCTTCCCAGATTAATATTTTTAACTTAGAGGACCACTCTTTTTTTTTTTTTTTTTTTTTGAGGCAGAGTCTTGTTCTGTTGCCAGGCACCAGGCTGGAGTGCAGTGACACAATCATAGCTCACTGCAACCTCCACCTCCCAAATTCAAGCAATTCTCCTGCCTCAGCCTCTCGAGTAGCTGCAATGCCACCATGCCCAGCTAATTTTTTATTTTTACTAGAGACAGGCTTTCACCATGTTGGCCAGGATGGTCTCGATCACTTGACCTCGTGATCCACCCACCACAGCCTCCAAAGTGCTGGGATTATAGGTGTGAGCCACCGCGCCTAGCTAGAGGACCACTCTTTATTTTGTCTGCATGTAGGTTTTGGGAAGCAAAACATAACTTTTATTTCCTGAATTATTATAAAAAATACTAAAGCCAGAGATCATATGTAACTGAGCTCAAGTGTGACTTTTTCCAGGTATTATGGCTAGCCATGCTTGAATTTTTGCTTTTAAACATCCTTCCGCTTCTGCTAGGCATATAGGTAGATGTTCAAAGCTGAGAGATTCATCAAAGTACCTTCTTCTTGAGGATGAATTGGGCCCTGATTATCTATTGGCTCCAGCATCCACAAGCTCTCATTAGTGTATACATCTAAGGGGGGATCTAACCATATCACAGATCGCAACAAAGGATCCAATATGTAAAATTTCCTTTCACTTCTGCCCCAACTCCAGGAATTCTCACTGCAGTGGTGATAACCGCCATCATAGCCACCATCAAATTACTTAGAGTTACAGGCTGCCCTGCTTTGAGATTTTGTCTGCAATCCTTTTTTGTATGTCCCCTTTTTCCACAGTTAAGCTCCAGGGAAAGGCATACCTCCTTCGTTTATTTTTAAACCTGCCATGACTTGTGCTAATAAAATAGCTTTGTGCAAATTTCCTCCAGTATCATCACAAGCTTTAATGTACTCCATCAAATGAGCCTTTCCTTTAATAGGTCATATGGCAGCCTGACATTCTGCATTTGTGTTGTCAAATGCTCGCAACTGTGGCACTATGTCCTGACCTTCTGTGTCTGCGATTGCCTTTCTTACTGCTTCTTGTAGTCTAGCTATGAAGCCTGCATATGGCTCCTTTGGCCCTTGTCTCACTGTGCTAAAAGATGGAAATTTTTTACCTCCCGACGTAATCTTTTTCCAGGTTCTTAAACACACCTTCCTAACCTGCTCTATGGTCAAATCAGCCATAGCAACCTGTGCATGTAAGGAGCCCATGCACTGATTCCTGTGAGCTGTTCTGCAGTAATTTTCATTGGAGGCTGAGCATTGGCATTCATATTAGCTTAAATATTAGCCTTGTCAGCCCACCAGGTCCTAAACTGTAGGAAATGAGAAGGAAACAGGCAAGCTCGAGTTAGTGTCCCAGTCAGCAGAAATTAATCTATTAGAGGCGGCCACATTTTTTAACAGACCCAAAACAAACGAAGATCCCGGGCCATATTGGCTAATCGCTTGTTTAAATTCTTTTAAAAGTTTACATGGAAAAGGCTCAAGTGTTACCTGAAACTGTCCTTGTTGATTTGGGGGGTGTATTGTAATAGGAAACTGCCAAGCCTCTGCATCTCCATCCCTGTGAGCCTGTTGTATTCCAGCCTGTATAGACCCAATCCACGGGGGGATCTAACCACGTCATAGGTCGCAACAAAGGAGGAAAAGGAACATATGCCCAATGTGTAGTTTCCCAATTACTGCTGTGGAGGGCGTAAATACTACCACTGGAGCAGCAAATTTCACTTTAGAAACAGCCTCTGATTCCTCTAACGGAGGAATGTCAGGTGGATCTAGCCACTCTTTGGTTAAACACTGAGGAGGGGCTGACAGACTCCTTTTTTTCCTCATTTTTTTAACTTTTTTCTTAACTGGGTTATCTTTAATTTCCTCCTCCCAATTACATTCTCCTTCTTCCGCTGAGTCTTCCTCCTCATCATCAGTTTGAAATGGCTCTAATTCTGAATGCATGGTTGCCCAAACTGACCACACTGGAATAGGAATATCCTCAGCTCCTTCTTTACATGCCTTTTTTAGAATAGTACCCGCTTTTTCCCATTCTTCTATATTCATAGTTCCCTGCTCAGGAAACCAGGGGCAATATCTTTCAACTGCATTAAAACCTGTGTTAAGCGGCTACGACTAACTTTAACTCCCCATCTTCTAAGGAAATGATAAAGCAAGCTAAGATCAGCTTTGCCTGCCGGGCGTGGTGGCTCAAGCCTGTAATCCCAGCACTTTGGGAGGCCAAGGCGGGTGGATCACGAGGTCAAGAGATCGAGACCATCCTAGTCAACATGGTGAAAACCCCATCTCTACTAAAAATACAAAAAATTAGCTGGGCATGGTGGCGCGTGCCTGTAATCCCAGCTACTCAGGAGGCTGAGGCAGGAGAATTGCCTGAACCCAGGAGGCGGAGGTTGCGGTGAGCCGAGATCGCGCCATTGCACTCCAGCCTGGGTAACAAGAGTGAAACTCCGTCTCAAAAAAAAAAAAAAAAAAAAAAAAAAAAAAACTCCGCCAAAAAAAAAAAAAAAAAAAAAAAAAAAAGATCAGCTTTGCATTTGCTTGAACCTTGTCCCGTTGTTACCCTGATGCTTCCAAGCTCCCCCTAATTTACCTGGGAGATTTTTTCAAGCGTTCTCGGGTGTCCTTCAGCTTAGATTAGTTTCTCCTTTCTCCATTGCTCAGGCAACTCTTCATCCTGGGTTTGATTTCCACGTTTGGGCGCCACTTACTGAGACCAGCATGGTCATGGAGACCCCAACTCAGGCGGCACTGAAGGAATTAAGAGTCAGACACAAGTTTACAGTGCAAAGTGGGCTCAGGGGGCTGACAGCATCCCCAGCTGAGAGCCCAGAGCAGACTCTGACCCACGTATTTATTCACCTGTGAATATATTCAAGTGTGAACAAGTGATCATTTCTAACAAGCAGGTGTTCTATGTGTTTTCATAGAATAAAGATAAACTAGGCAGGCAGCTAGTGCCTGTTCACTACTATTTAAAAACAAACTAGAAAGCATTCTGTGCGAGGGAGCAATGGGGGCAGGGCCATGTATCCTGTGTTTTAAGAACTAGTTTAACTATTGCATGACATCTATCTATTGTTTACTTATTCTAGAACGCCCTGAGCAGTTTTCCACCTGCGGACAGCTCGGCGTTCCTTGCCATCGTTTCTCAGTAAACAATATAATTCATCACACACATCAAATTTTGTTCTCATCAATCATGTGACTCAGCCATTATTTCTCCTAGCTATCCACCCAAGAAAACGGAAAACATCCATCCACTCAAACACGTGGATGTGAATGTTCACAGCAGTGTCATGGACACAGAGGGACCACTATGGTTTGAGAGTAAAACAGGTGATGTTACACTAATAAGACCAGGGTAGCAGGTGCCAACCAGGAGGGCCTTGGGCAGCAGGGCACCGGGACGCCCTGTGACTCAGGACTTACGCCTCCAGGTTTGGATGCCACAGACAGACTCAGCTCAGGCAAAAGCCCTCCCTTTGGAAGTTCTCCTTATCCCAAGCTTTTCCCTGTGCCTGGAGTTAGGCATCCTCCAGGCTCTGGGTGGAAGGACAGATGAGCCAGATTGAAGACAACACATCTAGAACAGTGAGTCCCACTTTGTGTCGGGCACTCCTCCACAGCATCCCCCTTAATCCTCCTGCTCTCTGTCTCAAAAAAAAAAAAATTGAAGGACAATTAACACCATCAAATTTGCCATTTTGATGTGTACACCCAGTGGATTTTAGCACATCATAAGGTTATGCAGCCACAGCCACTATCTAATTTGAGATCTTTTTTTTTTTTGAGCCAGAGTCTCACTCTGTTGCCCAGGCTGGAGTGCAGTGGTGTGATCTTGGCTCACTGTAAACTCTGCCTCCTGGGTTCAAGAGATTCTCCTACCCCAGTCTCCTGAGTAGCTGGGACTACAGGTGCCTGCCACCATGCCCGGCTAATCTTTTGTATTTTTAGTAGAGAAGGGGTTTCACTGTGTTAGCCAGGATGGTCTCGATCTCCTGACCTTGTGATCTGCCCGCCTCGGCCTCCCAAAGTGCTAGGATTGCAGGCTTGAGCCACCGCGCCCAGCCCAAGACCATTTTTATTACCAAACAGAAACCCTGTCTCATCAGCAGACCACCAACAGTGGCTGGAAAATAGGAAAGAAAATGAATAGTTGCATCTATACTGACTCTGCCGCCATTTTTTCTTGTTATTCCCTAAACAACACAGTATAGCACCCATTTACGTGGCATCTATATTGTATTTGGTATTGTAAGTCATCTAGAGATGAATCTAATTGTACAGGAGGATGTGCATAGGTTATATGCAAATAAGAGGCCATCGTATATCAGGCCTCGGGCATCTGTGGATTCTGGTATCTGTGGGGGATCCTGGAACCAAACCCCATGGATACTATACCAAGGGACGACTCTAAACCCTCACCCAGGAAGGTTTCTCCCTGGAGGAAGGGCCTAGTTCAGGATGCACGGGGACATGCTCCCTGGAGCGCCGTCCATTCATCTGTTCGCCCATCAGCCCATCTCCGGTGCTGTCCCAGTTACAGCCTTAGCAAGTGGATGTCTCCATCCACTTGCTAAGGCTGTAACAAGAAGGCCCAGATCACGTTTCCAGCTTCGAGGTCTTGGGAAGCTGCTACCAGGATGGAGGAGTGGATCAACTTCCTCCAGGATTCAGAGAGCTTCCCAGCAGCCTCAGGGTCGGGAGAGGAGCCCAGCAGCAGGGTGGGTCAGACGCATGTGGATTGCGGGAGCCTAATGAGGGGAAGAGGAGAAGGCACTGCAGAGGGGTCTCCCGCTGTCTTGCAGCTCTCCCAGGGCAGAAGCTGAGTGCGGATCAGCTGGCCCTGGTCTACAGCACGCTGGGGCTCTGCCTGTGTGCTGTCATCTGCTGCTTCCTGGTGGCGGTGGCCTGCTTCCTCAAGAAGAGGGGGGATCCCTGCTCCTGCCAGCCCCGCACAAGGCCCTGTCAAAGTCCGGCCAAGTCTTCCCAGGGTGAGTGCATGGAACTGGGGTCCTCGCCCATCTCGCTGCTTGGGTGATGAGCCTCGGGCCACCCCTCAGTCCTATCACTGCCCCTGCTTCTATGCAGAGAGGCCCGGGGCTCATCCCTGTTACCTACTGTAGCTTGATAAGATCAGGTTAAGATATCATGGAAGGCAGATACCTGGGAGAGTGGCACCCAGGAAGGGTGGGTGTGGGGTGCTGGCCTTCAGGCTTGCCTGGGCCTGAGGTCCTCGGGATGCAGGGCCATCAGGGCTAAGCACTGGAGGAGCGTCCCCTTGGTGAGCATGGCAGGCTTGGGGCTGGGCAGAAGTGAGAGCCAAGATTTGCCTGCCCACCCCTGTCCCAGCACAGGTTCTGGTCAGCAACTGGGGGACACTGACACTGGCCTGGGGGCGTCCTAGGCTG
Organism: Cebus imitator; assembly: GCF_001604975.1. Classification (NCBI taxonomy): domain Eukaryota; kingdom Metazoa; phylum Chordata; class Mammalia; order Primates; family Cebidae; genus Cebus; species Cebus imitator. The sequence goes on from NW_016107944.1 coordinate 484,214, forward strand.
GTGGGTGATTGCCCTCAGTTCCTGGGCCAGGGAGAGTACGGCAGCCCACACCATCACCCCTACCCCGGTGCAGGGCCAGACTTGGCCCACACCCTCCGCTCTCGCCTCTGCAGGTCACGCAGTGGAAGCCAGCAACCACATGGGCACATCCCCCGAGCCAGTGGAGACTTGCAGCTTCTGCTTCCCCGAGTGCAGGGTGCCCACCCAGGAGAGCACGGTCACGCCTGAGACCCCCGACCCCACTTGCACTGGAGGGTGGGGATGCCACGCCAGGACCACAGTTCTGCAGCCCTGCCCGCATATCCCAGACAGCCACCTTGGCATCGTGTGTGTGCCTGACCAGGAGGGGGGCCCGGGTGCATCAATGGGGACATAAAGGGAAAGGATGAGGGAGACAGATGGAGAGAGGGGGAGAGAGAAAGAGAGATGAGGAGAGGGGAAAGAGCTAGGGAGAAAGATATGGGGAGAGAGAGACAGAGGAGGCAGAGGGAGAGAGACAGAGGAGGCAGAGGGAGAGAGACAGAGAGACAGAGGGAGAGAGACAGAGAGGGAAAGAGCCAGAGAGGCAGAGAGGGAGAGAGAGACAGAGCAGGAGGTCCGGGCGCTCTGGGTCCCAGTTTACAGTGCAGCTGTTAGGTCACCAGCACCGGACCACACGTGATAAAGTCCTGGTGCCTGCTGCTCTCAGCCCCCGAGAGCCCCTCCTCCTGGAGAATAAAACCTGTGGCGGCTGCCCTTCCTCACTGGGTTTTGGTTGTGTCTAATGAACGGAGACGTCCCGCCTATCACCTTCCTGGGCTCAAGTCTCCACCAAACACTGCGCCCTCGGTTTGGGAGGACCTGTGGTGCCCCCATCTCACCAGGCTCCCGAGTAAGCTTGTGACCGTGGGTTGGGCTCTAAGCAGCCGGGTACCCACTGGGGCTCTGCTTCTCTCTTTCTCTAAGAGGGAGAAGGAGACCAAAGAATGCTCTGCAGGGAGGGCGCCTGTGCAAACACCAGGGAACCAGAGGCTTCAGCTGTCCATTTCCTCACAGACACACATTCCCTTCCGTGCCTCTGTAGTGAAGGCATGAAGCACAGCGTGTGTGAATGTGCAGGTGTGTGCATGCATTTGTGTGTGTGTGTACATGCGTGTGTCTGTGCATGTGTGTATGTACGTGTGTGTGTGTTATGGGGGTGTGCAGTGGACGGGAAGGAGAGGGCAACTCTAGCTCAAAGCTGCAAAAAAGATTGAAATTCCCTGGACCACAGCAAGAGAATGTTTTCATTTTCATCCACTTCTTATTAGCATTTACAGCTGTATCTTGAGTAGCACGTAAACCTTAAGTTCTTTAACTATGCTTCGAAGCATTTTCACGGTAAGATAAATCCATAATAATGTACACTGAATTTTGCACCCTGCACCCTCCAAAATTACCTTGCATACCTACACCCACCAAGCGATCCCACATCGCACCTCAGGAGGTATAGACAGGAAGCCAGGGGCTCCATCGCTCATCCTGTCTTTTCACCATCCACCAGGCTGTGTGGGTCCGCTAGGGCTGCCTTAGAGTACCACAGACTGGGCAGCTTCAGCAACAGAAACTCACTGCCTCACAGTCCTGGAGGCTGTAAGTTCACGATCAAGGTGTTGGCAGGAAAGGTTCCTTTCCGGGGCGGTGCAGTAAGGCTCTGTTCCAGGCCTCTCTCCGGGGGTGTAGGTGGCCTTCCTGTGTCTCTTCACTCTGTCTAAATGTCCCCTTTTCATAAGGACACCAGTCAGATTGAATTGGGCACCCCCTACTGACCCTGGTTTTCATTGTTAATTTATTTCAAGATCACATTCTCAAGCACTGGGGCTTAGGACATCAACACAGGAATTTCGGGGGACAAACTCGACCCATCACACAGGCCTTCCCCGAGGTCACCTCTGAGTCATTGTTGTCTACAGGCAAGTTGGCATCTAAAGAGTGTCTGTCCAAGACATGCATCTGTCCCGTGGTCCTGCCAGTCCACACGGCCAATGGTGAGACCAGGCGGCATTGTTTACTCACCGCCGTGCCTCACACACACAGCTGCCTTTTTGTAACAAGGTGGACACAAACCCTGGCACTGGGCAGACACTTGCTGGCTGTGGGCGAAGTGGCCCTACGTCAGTGTGCGGCAAAGACGCAGCTTAGAATGTTACGGCTTGTGGGTAAGGTGCAGATTTCTATTCCTTCTGTGGTTTCCAGATCTGCTCGTCTGAACTGAAGGGGCTCTGGAGGGTACCTCTGGAACAGCCGGTGTGTTAGGGGTGCTGAAAACACAGGGTGCCCAGGCTCAACCCCAGCTTCAACCACACAAATAATCTCGTGGTGCTTCTTTGTCAGTTTTTTAAATTGATCTTTTGTACTTTTTTTTTTTGTAGAAAGGGATCCTTTAGTAGAAAGAAAATTTGAAACTCTAAATACTGTCCACTTTATCCATGTACCGTTGGTCCTACCCTCAAAATATATCCTGATTCCAGCCACTTGTCATGCCCTCTTTAATCTGACTTCCCATCATTTCTCAACTGGATTACTGTACCAGCTTCCCCACTGGCCTCCCCGCTGCCACCTGGCCCCCTCCCCAGGGCTCAGCAAGATTTTTCTGCAAAGGACCTGGTAGTAAGCATCTTGGGCTTGGCGGACCCTGCAGTCTTTGTTGTGCTTACTCAACAACTCCTCAGCTCTGCCGCCGCAGTCCCAAGGCAGCCACAGACGAGAAATGAACACAGGGGAGGAACTGCGGCTCCAATAAACCTTCATTCACCACAAGGTGGGGGGCTGCCTCTGGATTGTGGGCCACAGTTTCCCATCCCCTGCCTGACTTCATGGCAACACTGACCTTAGTATTTATGCCTCTTAAAAACACGTGTAAGCCGAGTGCAGTGGCTCATGCCTGTAATCCTAACTCTAAGAGGCCGAGGCTGGAGGATTACTTGGGGCCAGGAGGTCCAGATCAGCCTGGACCTTCTGTCTAGCAAGATCCCTTCTCTACAAGAAAACATTTCAAAAGCAACCAGGCATGGGGGCCCACACATGTAGTCCCAGCTATTCGGGAGGCTGAAGTGGGAGAATCGCTTGAGCCTGGGAAGTCAGGGCTGCAGTGAGCTGTGATTAGGCCACTGCACTTCAGCCCTGGTGAGAGAGTAAGACCCTGTCTCTTTCTCTGCGCGCGTGTGTGTGCGTGCGTGTGTGTGCGTGTGTGTGTGCATGTGTGTAGTGTGTGGGTGCGTGTGTGTGTGCGTGCGTGTGTGCATGTGTGTGTGCATGTGTGTAGGGTGTGGGTGTGTGTGTGCGTGTGCATGTGTGTACGTGCGTGCATGTGCGTGTGTGTAGTGTGTGTGTGCGTGCATGTGTGTGCGTGTGTGTAGTGTGTGCATGCGTGCATGCATGTGCATGTGTGTGCGCACACATGTGCGTGTGCGTGCATGCGTGTGCGTGTGTTTGTGTGCATATGCTTGTGTGTGTATGTGTGTGCATGTGTGTGTGCCTGTGTGTGTGTGTGTGCGCGTGTGTGTGCATGTGCGTGTGGGGGTGTGTGTGTGGTGTGTGTGGGTTGTCTACAAGATATACCTCTAATTGATCACAGCCAACCCTCAGATAACACGCATAGTGTAGGAACCTTACAACACTGCACTCCCAACTCTTCCCCCACCCATCTTTGGTTTTCCTTCTTTCCACGGATCCTGTGACCATCTTCCGCTTCTCATTGACTCCGCATGAAGGGGATTCCTGGTGGGGGAGGGTGGCTGGTGAGAAATGAGGTGCCAAGAAACCAGCAAAGCGTCTTCTGGCTGTCTAGGGATAGCCCTTGTGTGGTCCCCCGCCCAGTCTCGAGAGTTCTGGGCCGGTCACCCTGGGGCCTCTGTGCTGTGTCTCTGGATCCAGCCCCTGTGGGAAGGACCCTGGGAGACCCAGCAGAGTGGAGTGCCTGGCCTGACAAACGTCCTCCTGTTCCTCTGGCTGTGTGGCTCAGGAACAGGCCCAGACAGTGTGTTCAGGTGTGCCAGGCTACGTCACTGCCCACTTTGTGATGGGCCCAGGACCTTGTGGGGCGAGTGTGAAGCTAGGCACCAGAACCTGGGACCAGCTGCCTCTCCCTGTGTCCTGGAGTGGGAGTCCATTCCGGCTCAAGACTCATATGATGAGGGAGGGAAGGGTCTGTGGACTGAGGGGGACATAGGTAGGGGACTGAGCACCACGCCTCAGGGGTCTGATCAGCTGAACTCTGGGGCTCAGACACAGCAAACCTGGTCAGTGGAGGCCTGGCTAGAGGGGCCTGGCCAGCTGGCCACTAGGTGACCTTAGGCAGGGGTTTGTCCTTGGACCCTCCCTTCCTCCGTCCACAGCAGGGAGGAGCCGTGGCACCCCAGAGGGTTACTGGGAGGAGGAGTGAGGAGGTGTGTGGGATCCGGCTCTGCCACACAGACCTACCCATTACACCCTAGCTGAGTCCCTGCTAAGGAAGGGGCACTGAGCCCCTCTGCCCTCAACCCTCAGCCCTCAACTGTCAGCCGCTCATCTCCCCGTCTGCATCCCCAGGACTGGCCCAGAGGGGGAGGTCTGAGATTGGGGAGCACACAGAGATGTTCCAATGCTGGCTACGGGTCCCAGGGGTAGCGGCAGGGACAAGGACCTGGGTGCACATGTGAGTGGGGCCGCCAGGCCTGGCCACAGCAGTGACACATGCATGTGTGCATCAGGGCACTCACGCATGCGCACACTCACCTGCACAGACACACCGCACACACGCATGTTGTCACTTCAGGGGCTGGAGGGCGCTGACTCTGGGCCCTGCTGACCCAGGCAGGGGCCCACTGTAATGGGTGCCGTGACCCCACAGTGTCACTGGTGCTGGGTACCTACCCGCCTGCCCTACTCTGTGTCTGGAGCTCTTGGAGACAAGACACACAGCGGTGTATGGTTCTGTGCAGAGGAGGCTTTTCCTAAGTGAGAGGCACAGCGGGATCAGCAGACTCAGGTGAGTGTGACCTGCCCTGTTCCCTCCCTGCCGACCTGGGACTGTCGCCACCGGATGGGCGGTGCTGGCCTCTAGGCAGGAGCCAAGGAGGGTCATCCCTGAGCACTCACCGGGTGCCCATTCTGCACTGACCTGGTGGACAGTTGTTTCCTTCATCCTCACAGCAACTTTGTGGAGTGGGTGCTGTCCACAAACGTACCCATTTGACAAGTGAGCTGTCTAGAGTCAGAGAAGCAGATACTGGCCCAGGGCACCAGATGTGACCCTGGAATGTGCTCTCAGGCCTGCCATGTGCTGGGCTGGGCTCAAGCCCTGAACTCTGAGGCCTCCCTGTCCTGGATTTCAAATCTTCCTGGAGTTCTGGACTTCAATGGGGCAGAGCCTGGCCCCAGAAGAGCCACTAAAATAGAGCCCCTATAGGTGGTGGGGAGGTGGGGGTTCTCAGTCCAGTTTTGTGCCTTCAGCTGGAAGGAAGTCTCACCAACTCAGACTTCAGGTGCAGCCACTGACAGTTGCTGTGGGACTCACTGGACACATGGGGTCCTTCGTCTAGGAGTGGGGTAGGGAGCCCTTTGCCCTAAGTCAGTTGTGGAAAATGAAGAAGCTCTGGAGGGCTGCCTGGAGGGTGATGACTGCCCTCACAGTCAAAGGGGCTTGGGGACTGGGACCTTCCCCGAGCAGCCCTTTCTCTGTCTGATTCTCTGGAGGCCTTGCCCTTCGTTTGCCCCAAGTATTCCTGGGAGGGATGGCCCCCCTGGGTGTTCTCTGGGACCAAGACCCCAGAGTTCTCTTGTTGTTTCTTGGTGACCCGGGAAAATGAAGCCCCCACCTGTATTGACAGCTGGGAATTGCGGAGTCTGCTGTCCCTCCACCTGAGACGGGGTCTCCATGAGCAAAGAGGCTGCTCCGGATTCAACAGATCATTTTTCCCCCAAACCAAACATCCTCCTGGCTTGGCTGGCATTATTCCTAACGCGGCTTCCCTTGCCAGAATGAGCGAGAATTGCAATAAAACAGAGCAGACGCCAGATGTCTTGCTTCCTATAGAAAACTAGGTATCTTCATGGAGATCGATCCTATAGAGATGTCCAGTCCCTGACCCCATCTGCCTCCAGGTTCCTGGAACAGCTCATCGTGAGCCCTTTGCCCTCGGCAGGTGGGGGCCAGTTGCCCTGCCAGTGTGGGTATGTCCATCTTGGAGCATTTGAGGACAATAGACCTCTCTTTCCAGGTTGCCCTATGCTCAAGTCCTCAGAAAGGAGCCCACCTTAGGTTGGAGGCAAGGACTCCAGAGACTGGGGCAGGAGTGGGGTCACTGGGTCTGGCCCCATGTCACCTGGAAGAGGTGGCAGGATGGGGCTCATCGGGCCGGAGGGTGTCTGGGGGTACAGCAGGACTGGTTTGGGTATTTTCTGGAGCGCTCAGGCACAGCAGAACCATTGAATGACTTTGTCTCTTGGGATGGTGGTGAATGAGGTCATGGATACCCTGCATATGCAGAGGCGAGGGGACATTTTTGACAACTAGGAACAGGTGCAGGTCAGGCTGCTTCCTTGAGGGAGGTGGGGCCTCACCTCACCTACTGTGTCCTGGTCAGAGGGTCCTGGGCTCCCTAAGATCACAGGACCGGGACAGGCCATCTATGCCCTCGTGCCCCCAAGCCCCTACCTTGCGCCCCTCTCCCTGGCCCCTTCTAAGTCACAGGGATGTGGAGCTATGGACATGAAGCATGAGTGTGTTGACATCTGGAAATTCACCGATCACCTCTGGATTGCAGCGTGAGTCCTCTGTCACCCTACCCACCAGTCTCACCTCAGGGACTGGTTTTGTTTTTAGAAAAGCCTCTCTGAGATGGGACATGTTTCCCTGGCTCACGCCAACCTTTTCTCCAGGGTCAGAGCTCCTCACTGGCTCTCCTGCAGGTCCAGCCCATGGTCAGGGTTAGGGCAGAGCCTCGAGACCCATTTAGGGAGCTCAGGAGAGTGGGTGGGACAGAGGGGGCTGGGTCAGGCCCCTGAGCTCTCAGCACTAAGGGCTCCATGTCAGCAGGAGAGAGAGGGCAGCCTGAGGGTTTGGCCCTGTCCCCTTAGGGTCTGCCCTGGTGAAATCTGAGGGTGGTGGCCACAGGGCTAGGGGACACCTGGTCAGGCCTGTGGACAGTTGTGCCCCTCTGAAAGTTCAGGGGGCCCAGCTGAGGCACCCTATAGGGAGTAGCATGAGGACATAAAGGACTGTGACCATGGGAGGCTGGGGGAGAAGAAGGGCAGGACCTGGCCTGGGCATCTCAACGGTGAGGCCGGGGGCGGGGCGGGGCAACAGAGAGTGCAGCTGAAGGCCCAGGAGCGGTGCTGGGAAGGGCTCTGGGCCTGGGAAGGGGAGCCCAGCCTGGAGCTGACCTCTCAGGACTCACAGGATGGAGAGAGGAGGAGCCTAGGGGAGGGGGGCGGGGTGAACTCTGAGACCTGCCACTTCTGGGACGCCTGCCCGGGGTGGAGCTGACAGTCTGGGGAGGACAACAGAAGGGGTGGGCAGGGAACAATTGCTGGGAAAGGGCTGATGCCTGACCTGCTGATCTGGCACAAGATGGCAGTTAACGGAAGACCACGCTCCCTGTTCAAAGCAAGGAAGACCTCTCTGAAGCACCAGAGCGTGCGTGGTCAGACTTGCTGGCTCTAGCCACAGCCTTTTCCCTCGCTGTTTACCAGCTATATCTGGAGTAGAGCATGCTCTATACCTTCAGAGGAAATGCCAGACCGCCACAGCTCTAGATCATATGCTTGATGCTCCCCTTCTTTTCACCCCCATCCCTGAGCACGTGCTTCTTTGTTTACTCAATAAATAGTGTGGGTCTCCAGTGCCCGGAGCCTTCGCATCGTCCTACTCACTTCGGCCCCCCGGGAGCCCACCTTGATGCACTCTTACTCTTGTTTCTTAATTTCTTTGTCTCTGCCAACCTTTGCTACTTCCTAGGCTGTATCTGGTCCCTTAGCTACTTCCTAAGTTGTGTCTGGTGAGTCACCTGGGACCCCTCAATGGGGGAATCAGTCAATCCCCAAGGCTCTGTGTGACCCTCCAGAGACTCAGTCAGCACTGCAGAGGGTGGATGGAGGGCCCAAGTTGGAGCAGGCAAGACAGTAGGGGAGGACTGCCAGGCACCCCATGTCCCAGCTGCTGCTGTTGTGGCTGAAAGGAGGCTGAGGACTGAAGGCCGCCTGCCCTGAGAGCTAGCTGAGGCTGGATGCAGATGGTGGGGCCAGCCTCATGCCTGCAGGGCCCATGGTCACCTTGTCACCCCAGGTTACTCCCCAGCAGAGCTGGGCAGCCCAGTGAGAGACCTGGGGGTCTCATTCTTAGGCTCTAACAGGAAGAGGGTCACAGAGGGCCAGGGTGGCTGGAGAGGGTCATAGTCTCTGGGCCAGGCAGGAAGGGGGAAGACGGGGAACAGGCAGGGTCAGTGGCCAGGGTGCAGGGAGAGGCAGGTGAACGCTGGGAAGTTAGACCCTGCAAAGCCCATGGAGACTGTCAGGTGGGACGGGCTCCAAGTGCGTCCTCAGGGCCCTGGGCAGCTCTCAGGCCAGGCTCCCTGGTCTCTGGTGGGTGATGTGATCACTCCCAAGGCACTGCTGTCAGTCAGGGCTCAGCCACCACCCTGGACGGCACCCATCCCGTCTCAGGACTGGACTTGCTCAGTTCCCACAGAGGGTGTTGCCTCCAGCCCAGGACAGGCAGCCCCATTGTGCAGCCAGAGGCACCCCACAGGCCCCAAGTGCTCCCCCCAGGCCAGCCTCGAGCTCCCTCTCCTCCAGGCTCCCAGTGCCTCGCGGGCGGTCAGCTCCACAGGGAGGCTCTTGCCTTCCTTCCCTGTGCCTTCTTCCGGGCCGAGACTTAGGATGGATAGGGATGGCTGGTCCTTCCCTGGGGTCCTCTCTGGGAGGGGGATGGCTCCTGGCCTGGGCAGGCTCTCAGCTCTGCCTGGGTTGCCGTACAGTGAGACGGAGCTGCCCTCCGTCAGTGTTCTGGAGGTGAAGGAAAGAGCCTGGGCCTGCTGTGTGGGAGGCTGGTCCCGGGGCAGGGAATCGGGTGGGTGAGGCAGCGGGGCTGGCCCACGGGCCCAGGTGGTGAATGGGCCACAGCTGTCACTGGGAGGGGCAGCCATTCCTGCTGGACTCTGTCCCCTGAGGGTTTCACCAAAACCCAAGAACTGCTGGCCCAGAGGTCACTGCCTGTTTGCACCAAGTCCTGAGCTGAAGCCTGGGACTGACCGAAACTCAGGGCGTCTGTGGCCTGAAGATGGTGTTTCCTGGTATCACCAGTCCAGACTGCCAGCTCCAGTTAGTTCAGAGGACCTCAGCCCCTGGGATCTGCCCTTTCCTGGCTCCTTCCGGTTGGGTCCCTTCCGGGCCCTGAAGCCCAGGACCCAGCATCCACGGGCCGCTACCAGAAGCCTGACAGCTCCGCTAACTCCATCATGGCCCATTTCACAGCAAAGACGTCAGGAAATAACACAGATTAAGAAGTGGCTGAAGATGCTCAGAGACTGACCGAAATACAAGAAAAACAAAAAAGCAACAAGGGGAAGGAAGGGCCCCCGTGACTGCTCTCTGCAGAGCCAGGAGACAGGTGCCCATGGCTGTGACCTGGCACCACCTGCCTCTCAGTGGGTGGGTGGCACCCATCCTCACCATAGACAGCAGGCCTGCTCGCCAGCTTTCCTCGCTGGGGCCGCCCCATGTCCTGTCTCACTAGAGTGTTCTTCTGTCTGTAGCTGTCTCAAAGAGTGTACGAAGGCATTCCTTTGGCGGTACAGGGCAGGGCGTGGTCACTCCTCCTTGACATGGGCAAAGTCAAGGCTGAGAACCTGGGGAAGTATAGGGTAAGACTCTCCCACACTCAGCCAGGGCAGGACAAACACGCCAGGCCGTGGCAGGTGCCCAGGACCCCAGTTGGAGGGAACGTGGAGCCCAGGTTGGGGGCTGGGGTTGTGGTCAGATGCACATCCAGGCACAGACGGTGACTCAGGCACCACAGGTGGGCTGGGCTCTGCTGCCCCTCCCTGGCTTCAGAAACAAGGCACAAAGGAGCTTCTGCAGAAGGAAACCTTCCTCCTTTCCTTGCAGAAGTGCTGACTGTGGGATGGCTGCTGTTTGGGGCAGGGAGTCTTTTGTCTGTTCTGAGGCTGCCTCCTCCTCTTGGCCCTTCCCTACAGGTCATAAAGGAGAAGGGCAAGAGTTCCTCCAGGATCATCGGCCGCATCAAGCCAGATGTCAAGCACACCCTCCAGAAGCACGAGATGTTCATAGAAGGACTCGGGGTCACGTAAGGCCTGTGGGGGCTGCAGGGGTACCAGGGAAGATGGGGCAATCCAGGGAGAGGAATGAGGGCTTCCCCAGGGCAGAGGCCAGAGTCACCCAGGAGGGGTGACAGAGCCACCAAGGGCTCTCCTGCCCCAGGGAGCAGCCGGCACCATGGACTGAGCACCTCCAGAGCTCTAAGCCCTGGGCCAGGCTGGGACGTGTGATTCCAGAACTCAGGTGGCTTCTAAGGAGACAAAAGGCAGCAAAAAAAATCATACAGAATGGTGAAAAGTGCTGTCCATGGCCCACAGGTACCCAGGGTAGGGACCCACGTGAAGGTGGCAGGATGGTGGGGCTCAGGAGCCTTCAACACTGACAGCTCACAGTACCAGGGAGGATGCAGGGCCCGGAAACTCTCATCCGTGGCTGGTGGGAATGCAACAGGGCACAGCCACTTTGGAAGTCAGTTAGGCCACGGCTCACAAAGCTCAGTGGCCTCATACCACATGTCCCCAGCGTGTCACAGATATTGACCACACTGATTTCAAACTAACGTCCAAGTAAAACCCGCATGCCACGTTCACTGTGTAATTGTCACTCACACCCAGAGGCTACCGAGATGATCTACGACACGGGAACTGGGGAGGAAGGGGGTTCCACTCTTCAGACAGAGACGACTCAGTGAGGAAAAGGAACGAACCCCTGATGCCTGCAGGAACATGGCTGGAACTTAGATGCGTCTTGCTGAGGGAATGAAGCCAGACCCAACAGGCCACACCACTGCAGGATTCCAATTCCTAGGCCATTCTGGAAAAGGGTCTAGACTGTATTCAAAGACCACAGAGACAGAGAATAGGTCAGGATGGCCAGGGGCTGACGGAGCCAGGAGAGGTCGGCTGCAAGGGGGACACGCTGGGGACTTGGCGGATGAAGGAGCTGCTCCAGGAGGGGCTGCAGTGGTGGACAGGAGGCCCTGCACATTAGTTCAGAGCCGTGGAACTGCACGTCCCAAAGACTGGACTTCTGCGTGTGTGCAAACCGAGAAAGGGGGGAAGAAAAAAATCATGCAGAGTGAAAATGATCACTGATCCAACTGTACACCGTGATATTTGCATTGCAAGGAATGTGGATTTTACTGAAACAATTCCTAAAAACTCGGGTGTCCTGAAGAGCTCACTGCTTATTTGTGGGATCATCCAAACCCAGAATTGTGTTTGTTGTCCGGGTTTGTAGACAAGATGAAACTGACAGCATATGCACAAAACAAAGAAAACTCTCTTTTCCCACTTTTCCAGGCAGCAGGAATTATGTGACATTCTCGTGGCCCACTCTGCATATAACCCTGTGAGTATTCCCGGGCAGTGGTATTCCTGGGCATATTCCCATATTCACAGGCATGGGTTTCTCTCAGGGGTGTCGGCACTTCTTGAAAATTCAGTGTTCGTGACCCACCAGAACGTAGTAAGCAGGACTCAAGCTCACTGCTGGCAGAAGAGGGTTGAGGCCCAGACTCCTGGTGTCACATGGACCCAACCACCACATCTCAGATGAAGAAATAACCTTCCCCTCTGGTGTTGCCCCAAAGCTTGGGAGCTTGGCAGGGTCCCACACAGGATGGCCCTCACAGGAGACAGGTCTGACACGTTGCTGAGGTGCCTGATGGGCCAGGCTCTTGTCATGAAATGAGTCTGCATCCTGAGGAAGCCTCTTCTTCGCTGGAAACCTGGAAAGGATACAATTTCCCCTTTGCCCAAACCCCATAGGAGCACAGCAGATAGGGGTGGGGATCACCCAGGTGGCTGCTCCTGCTTGGCCCCCACTTTCCAGACCATTCCAGGCAGGGAGAGCCGCTGAGCCGACTCCACGGGTTGCCCACAGGGGGTCTGGACCCAGCCGCCCTCCTGTGCCCAGCAGGGAGCCCCTGGGCTGTTGTTGCAGGACCTTTGTGTGGTGGTCAGCACCCCGCCGCCTGCCCTCATGGCGGGTGCAGTTCACAGGTGCTGCACCAGGCCTAGCATAGTGGCCTCTCCAGCCTGGCCCAGGTGAGGGGCATGAACAATCCCTGCCTGTGCCCTTTTGGGCCATGTGAGCTTGAATGCTCACGGCAGGGGTCCCCCCAGGCCCCTTGTCCACTGAGTTGTGTTTGACCTGCTCTGTCCTCATGGGCCAGGGGAGGGGTGCAGAGGCTGCACCTCAAATCCCCTGGGACCTGAGGCAGGTGTCCCTGAGGACCTCTGCCACCTCTGGTGACACGAGCCCTCCCAGGTGACATCCTTCTGCAGTGACTCTGGCTCTTGCAGGAGATATGCTACCACAGGGACCTGAGCCGCATCACCGAAATCCTCCTGTGTCTGCCAGAGGAAGATGCCTTCTGGGCGCTGACCCAGCTGCTGGCCAGTGAGAGGCACTTCCTGCAAGGTAGGTGGACATCTGTCCCTGGACACAGCCATGCCGGGGGATGACCACCCTGGCCAACAAGCCCGACTTCCAGGCAAGCCACCTTCCTTGTATCCCAGCTCATTTGGAGACTCCAGGACGTCCCTGCTGAGGTCCTACAGCAGCCTGGGTCTGGGCAGGGACCCCCTCATGTCAAGTCAGACGCCTTTCATCCCCAACAGCAGAGGACATCGATACCTCCCCCTGGTCGCCCTCTATCACCGAAGCCAGCCCTGACTTTGTGTAGGTGCCACTCACCTCCATGAGTGTCTTCCTGCCTCCCAGCTGGCTGTGCTCCCAGCCACCCTCCCTCCCCACGGATGGGCCAGCAAGACCAAGATGGCAGTGTCTGCCCTTCCCATGTCCCCCAACCTGACCTCACATCCAAGAGATGCCCACATAGCCCCGAGCTCCCACCCTGTTCTCCCTGCTGGCACCTGCCTCATGGTGTCAAACGCAGGCCTGCCCTCCTGGCACCTGGACCCAGGATGCCGCTGGGCAGGGCCTCCAGCCAGGACCCACCTCCCTAGGGCTAAGGCCACATGAGGGGTCACCAAGATGGAAGGGAGGGAGGCCTCGGGGTCCAGGGTCCGCTGCCCTGCCCAGCTCTTCCAGCTGATGCCGCCACATCTCGGGAGTGGGCTCTGATGGGATGATGGGTCGGGGGCTTCTCAGCATTCTACAGCCCAAATACAGCCCCGCTGCAGAAGCTCCTATCGCACCAGGAGCAGGTGTTGCACAAGTCCTTCCCTAAGATCATGAGACACCTGGTGAGTGGATGATGCCCTCGGCTCCTCCCCAGAGGCCCTGGGTCCCATGGGCCGGGGAGTCCCGAGCTCCTCATGGGGCTGGCAAGAGGCCAAGTCCCAGTCACAGCCTGACCTGGGATGGGCATTCTCCATGGGTTCAGAGTTGGGTTTCCTTTTTCTGCCCTGGAGGAGGCAGAGACACTGGGACCAGGGCCAAGCCACAGCTGAGCAGGGCTGAGGGAAGTTTGTCCACCGGGCATCTGTACATGGGGCAGGTGTTGGAGCCCTGGCCACCGTCCTGGGTTCTGTCCCCTGGGGAAGGGTCTGCAGAGGGGCCTGGAAGTGAAAAGATTTCAGGGCAACCCAGGGGGCCCCGAGCACCTCTGCTCCTTTCTTCAGGGCAAGGAAGGGCTGTGCATTGAGGGTTCCAGGCTGACGAGGCTCCTCCAGTGTTTCGTTGACGGGGTAAGGAGGCACAGGGAGACCCCAGCCCTGGGACCCTCCTGCCCAGTAGTGTCCAGATCCCTCAGCCCAGGGGTCCAGCTCCCCCAGGAGGACCTGGCTCACCCCCAGCCTGCAGAAGACACAGGCAGGTCCCTGCAGGGCACACAAGCCAGGCCCTGCCTGAGAGGGGACATTTCATGACAGAGGCCAGGGCTCAGGCCCAGCCTTGTGGGCAGACTGGGTCAGGACCTGGCTTGGGAGGGCCCAGGGAAGCCCCAAGTCCTCGGGAAACCCCTCCTCAGAAGCCACAGCGCTAATGAGATGAGTCCCCAATGAGGACCTTGTCTGACCCAACCTCATGGCAGGTCTCATCCCATGGAGAGGGATCCCCAGCACTCCAGGGGACTGAAACCCCAATGCGCCCTGCTCACGCCACCAGCCCCAGCCTGGAAAGGCCAAGTTTTCCCACACCTGCTCTCCCTACAGAAATCCTTCGGGCTCACCCTGCAACTGTGGGATGTGCTCATCTTGGAGGGCGAGAGGGTACTGACGGCCATGGCGCATGCAACATTCAAAATACACAGGAGTGAGTCACGTGTGCCCAAGGGTGCCTGGGGGAACATGCGGGACAGACCCTGGCTGGCCTGAGGGAGCTGTCCTTACACTGCCTGCTCCATCGGGTGGCGGGTGTGGCCTGGTGGGCTAGGCAAGGCATGCTGACACTGTGCCCCAACGTGACCCAGATGAAAGTCAGGAGTGTGGTGCACTTCCCTGCACAGCCTTCCCCGGCTGTGGCCTCCTGTGCACAGCTCAACCCGGGTGGCCAAAAAGGACCCGGCACTACCCAGGGGGAGGTGGGCCTGGTGGAAACAGGGTGTGGGCACCGCCCCTCCCAGGGAACCCTCCTGGCCTGATGCCCGCCCTGTCCCTAGAACTTTCCTGGAACACAGTCTGGGAATTTCAGAAGCGGCTAAGAGCTGGGCCCTGAAGGACAATGCCGTCCTCAGGAGCCTTCAAGCCTCCATGAAGGAACTCACAAGGACACACTGGGACCTGCCACCCCCAGGTGGGCTCCAGCACCAGGTCCCCATTCCAGGAGTGACCTGAGGTTCCTCGAAAGCTCCCCCACCCCAGACTGCTCACAGCCCTGGGATCAGCTGCCTGCAGGGTCGTCCTCAGTGTCAGGCTAGGGGGCCACACAGGGACCCCGACTCCAGAGAACCAGACCTGTGGGGCATAGCCCTGAAGAGATCAGATGGCGGTGAGGATGCTGACCACGTCTGTTTCTTTTTTTCAGCTGAGCTCAAGCAAGTGTCCTCGAGAGTGTCCCCTGGCATTGGGACTCTCTGTGAGGGGGACAGACTGACCCTGCCTACCTCTCCAGCTCATATCCAGGAGCTCATGCTATCAGCCCGCCTGCAACAAAAACCTTTTCCTCTGCCAGCCTGGCCAGACAGGGCTATCCCTAAGGCCAAGGTTGAGGCCCATCAGCACAAGGGGCTTCCCAAGAACCCAGAGCTGCAGGCTACACTCTGGGGGGCCCAGAGGCTCAAGAAGAGGGTAGCCTGTCCCCCGGCGAGGTCAAGCTTTGCATTCCATGGAAACGCCCGTCCAGGAGTTCCGTGCTACTGCTCCACCCAGAACCGCCCGTCATGGACCCGTGTTTTCTGCACTGCCGTTTCCAACACTGCTCCAGGGACTCTGTGGGGGCTTCTCCAGGACCTGGGCTGCACACTTCACTCTGGAGGGCCCAGAGGCTCAAGATGAGGGCCGCCTGTCCCCCGCTGAGGTCAGGCTTTGCATTCCACGGAAATACTCATCTGGGAGCTCCGTGCCGCAGAGGAGGGCAGGTATCCACACAGACCTGCCCGCTGGGGACCCGTGTTTCCTACGCTGCCATTTCCAACATGGCTTCTGGGACTCTGTCACTTCTGCATCTTCTGTGAACAGCCCTGGAACTACAAGACGGACCCCACCCAGCGAGCCCAGTGGAACCCTGACACCAGGTCCTGCCTGGGCTTATGACAGAGAGGAGGCACTTCAAGAGAAACCCCAGCAACAAGGTTTCCCCTGCATGCGACTCCCCTGGGTAGAAGAACAACATGGCATGGAAGGAGCCCAGGGGCTCTCTGCTCAGCTGCCTCGAAGACCTAGATGGCTGCTGGACCTTGTTTTATACAGCCCTTTTAGGTTTACTTTATGTTTTTGGCTTCTGGGCCTTGGGAAATACGACTCGATGGGGAACTTGGCCCCATCAAGGCCTCTGGAGGGAAGGCTGAGCATGGGGTTCCCGCAGCCCCCACCAGCCAGCAGCATGCCCTGGGACCTCTGACCACACCTGTGGGTCAGAGCCCCTCCCCCAGGGCCCAAGTCCAGGCATAGAGGGACCTGGCTTCAACCCAAGTCCTAGGTGGAAAGGGGCACAGAGGGTCCCCAGGTGACCACGCAGGGGACCAGGGCACTGCGAGCCCTGGGTGCTGCGAGGATTCACATCAGAGAACCTGGGCAAGCCAGACCAGAGATGCTGAGCTGTGCAGTGATGATATGGGTGGCTGGCACAGGGGTCAACAGCTGTGAGCACTGCTGCCTCTTCCTGACTTCATCACTGCAGTGCGGGCAGTCAGCACCCTGGAGCCTGGCCCAGCAGCCGACCGAGCACCCTGGTCTGCTATGCCAACATGCCACTTGGAAGCATTGAGGCCCTGCCTGCTACAACATTCCCCTCCTGAAAGTCTTGTCCTGAAGCCTAGCCACTGCCGCAGCCACAGGAGGTACCACTGCCAAGCGCCTTCCAGCCGGGCTTCCCAGAGGGCAGAGGTGCCTCAGCAGCTCAGTCTGAGAAGGTAGTTTCATCCATATTTCCATTGTTCCCACAAAAGAGATTCCCTACAGAGGATGCTCTTGATCAAAGGTGGGTAAAATGGCATGCCAGGTGGACGGAGTCAGCTCCTTTCCCTGGCCACCACATTAGGTTGGGGACAAGTGGCCATCAGGCAGGCTTGGGACATGAGAGGCTCAGCATGCTGCATGTGGCCTGACCAAGGCTGACCAGGCCAACACCACTGCCAAGCGCCCCATCTGCTGATGAGAGACATGGTGTCAATCCCTGGGCTGGCACTATTTCCCAGGAGGACCGGCTGGCCACCTGTGGGTAGGATGCCACACTATGGAGGGGTCTGAGATCGGCCTTCACTGCAGGGAGCCCCTACCTGGATATAGACTTGCCTTGCCTGTCCTTCCTGTCACCATGATGGCAGCCTACATGGCATTGCTTTTGACCAGGTCATTTCATTCACAGCGAGGGACATGCAGCAGTAACCCCAGACCAAGGAACTAACTGTTCTTACTACATCACCCACTGCCTGGAAGCCACTGGGCTTAGGATCACTCAGTTATGCTGAATTTTATCCTTTCTATTGGAAACCAGCAGATGGCGCTGACTCCCTCACAGCCAGAAGGTACAGGTCTGAGAGTCAAGGTGTGAAAGCAGACAGTGTTCAGTATTGCACGTCATCTCTCAGTCACAGAGTTTTCTATTCCTGTCCTGGAGAAATGGAGCTTTGCTGGTTGGAAGGTCTTAGGACCCAGGCAGAGTGAAGCTTCCTCCAGGGGAACACAACAATGTTTCTATTTAATGTGAAGAGACTGGACTAAGTCTGAAACTCGGGGCATTCTCTGTTCTTGGCGTTTCAGTGTAAAGAAAGTCAAATAACTTGCCACAAAGGTTTGCCACAGAGGAATCTGAAGAAAGAGGGGTCAGAACTATTCAGAACTCAGAGGCTTCAGAGTCAAAGATGAGGCCAAGCAGGAGAATTGTGACCCGCTGAGGGTGGGGGAAGTATGGGGGCAGCTGGGACAGGACATCATAGAGGTCCACTCCCACCTTGTGATCTGTCACAGGACCGTGCACTAGAACAGCTGCGCACATTTTCTCTCCACTGATTATAGTATTTCTTTCCATTAGCGACCCTCCAATCACTAAGGGAGCTTCCTATCAAACGCACATTGCTATACCACAGCCTGGGTCTTGCAATCCAAGCCTGGCAAGGATTCCTCCATGTCAAGGGCCTCAGGTGACTTTCACGCACACCCAAGGACAGAGTCCTAGATGACACCTTCCTGCTCAAAAAAGAAGGAATGAGGGTCAACGAATAGCGAGCCAGTCACGGAAAAGGATAAGATGTGAGTGTGTGGCCTTCCTGACAGCCAGGCAAGACTTTGGGCACAAAGCTGGGCTGCACCTCTGACCACTGACTCAGACCAGGGACGCCCCCACGCAGGCCGGTCTGCCCTGTCTGTTTTTCTCCCTCCTGCCACCCTCTCTTCCACTGTCTGTGTTAGGAAGGGAGAACCTGCCGGTTTTCAGAAGAAAATGTAGCTTTGTTATGACATAGGAAAGACTGCAAGTTATTAGGGAAGGAGGAGGAGTCAAACAGCTCCCGAAAATCAGAGGAAAAAGGAAGGTGTGAGTATGCTGGTAATAAAGCCTGGAACCATAGCACAGTGATGAGAATGTTGTTATTACAATTTTTGTTTTCAAAGTTATGGTAAACAAAACAGTCTCTTGAATTGTCAAAAGAACAGCAATTTTACACCATGAAAAGCATACACACCAAGCCAGAATAAATTACACTTGGGTCTATATGTTGCAGTGGTGCTGGTGCCGGAGGGAGCATCCGTGGAGGTTCCAGTGCCTGCCAGGGAGCCCAGACTTACGGAGGGCGCTGGGGATGGAGCGAGGCTGCATACCGCTGAGCTTAAACACTCCCTTCCAGCATCAGAAGACAGAAAGCCCATTCGTCTTCCTGTGAAGCACTAAAACAACAGCCAGCATCTCAGAAACGCAGGCGATTTTTAATACACTGGTGTGAATGTGTTGGGGGTCACCCGGGAGTCCCTTAGTGGTCAGATGCAGTTTGTCACAAACTGGTTTCCTGAATTTCGTATTGGATAGGGAGCTAAAAGAAGAGAGATTCCCAAACCCATCATGTAAATACTTGGTTCTAACAAAGTAAAATCACAAGAGCACATCAAACACAGGACCTAATGCCCAGGGCAGTGCCCAGGGCCACTGCCCCCCTTGGATGAGAAGTTCTTTAGCAGCAGGCACAGAGGTAATTACTTAGAAAGGCAATGCCACAGTGAATAAGGGGGATTAACTTGGATACAAACATTTAGAATGATGCCTGAAAAAAACTAATGCGGCTCCACTTCTTTTCTGGATTCTAAAGTTTCCAGAGCAGCAGCCACCCCTAAATGCAAATTGAGACAGGATAGAGCCCAGGGGGAAGTGGGGAGGCAGGCTTGGCCAAACCACAGGCAGCTGCCAGAGAGGCCCACACACCTGCCTTTCACACTCTGTGATGGACACCCCAGGAAAGCAGGGGTGTCCCTGTAACTGCCAAACAGGTTCACCTTACCTGCTGCCTAGACAGAGCCAATTTACCGAGACAGGGGAATTGCAATAGAGAAAGAGTAATTCACGCAGAGCCAGCTGTATGAGAGACCAGAATTATTAATTGAATCAGTCTCCATTTGCATGATCCATCAGCATTTGGGGATCAGAGCTTGGAAGGATAATTTGGTGGGTGATGGGAGAGGCCAGTGAGTCAGGAGTGCTGATTGCTTGGGTCAGAGATTAAATCACAGGGAGTCGAAGCTGTTTTGTTGAGCTGAGTCAGTTCCTGGATAGGAACCACAAAATGAGATGAGCCAGTTTATCAATCTGGGTGGTGCCAGTTGATACATCAAGTGC
The DNA here is from genome assembly GCF_001604975.1 of Cebus imitator. Taxonomy (NCBI): domain Eukaryota; kingdom Metazoa; phylum Chordata; class Mammalia; order Primates; family Cebidae; genus Cebus; species Cebus imitator. The sequence goes on from NW_016107944.1 coordinate 503,879, forward strand.
AGGGTGGGTAAAATCTCTCAAGCACCGATCTCAGGCTTTACAATAGTGATGTAATTCCATGGAGCAATTTGGGGAGGGTCAGAGTCTTGTAGCCTCCAGCTAAATGACTCCTAAACCATAATTTCTAGACTTGTGACTAATTTTTTAGTCTTACAAAGGCAGTCTAGTCCCGAGGCAAAAAAAAAAAAAAAAAAAAAAAGGTTTGTTTTGGGAAAGGGCTGTTATTATCTTTGTTTTAAAGTTTAAACTATAGGTGGGGCGCAGTGGCTTACGCCTGTAATCCCAGCACTTTGGGAGGCTGAGGCAGGCAGATCACAAGATCAGGAGTTTGAGACTACCCTGACCAACTGGTGAAACCCCATCTCTACTAAGAATACAAAAATTAACTGGGCGTGGTGGCATGCAGCTGTACTCCCAGCTACTCAGGAGACTGAGGCAGGAGAATTGCTTGAACCCAGGAGGCAGAGGTTGCAGTGAGCCGAGATCGCACACTGCACTCCAGCGTGGGCAACAGAGTGAGAATCCACCTCTTTAAAAAAAAGAATTCATGTGCATTAAAAAGTTGCATGGGCTTGCATGGGCCAAATCAAATTCAGCTAAAAGCCAAATTGGCCATGATCCATCAGCTTGAAATCACTGATCAAGGAACTCAAAGATCCTGCCTCCCTTTTACTCAGAGATTCCATTTCTAGGGATCCACCCACAAGAAATAATCCAAAAAGTGGGCAAATTTTGACACATACACTTAAGTATCACCTTTATTTATTTATTTATTTTATTTTTTGTGAGACAGAGCTTCACTTCCGGCCTGTTGCCCAGGCTGGAGTACAGGGGCGTGATCTCGTCTCACTGCGACCTACACTTCCCAGGTTCAAGTGATTCTCCTGCTTTAGCCTCCAGAGTAGCTGGGATTACAGGCACCTGCCACCACGCCCAGCTAATTTTTGTATTTTTAGCAGAGATGGGGTTTCACCATGTTGGCCATGCTGGTCTTGAACTCTGACCTCAAGTGATCCACCCACCTTGGCCTCCCAAAGTGCGGGGATTACAGGCGTGAGCCACCGCGCCCGGCAAGTATCACTTTTAAACCGCAAAGCTGGAAAGTCTCTGAATACCCAGCAATAGGGGAAACGTAATGAATGTTTTGCAGCCACTTAGAATGGCTTACAGGAAGACTGTGAAATGTCATCAGTAGATATAGGTGATATAATTTTAACGATGGTCGTTCAATATCACCGCCATTGTCATCTACTATGAACATACACTTTGTTTTTGTGACAAAAAGAAGACGGGTTCCCCCAGGCCTCCTCTCCTGGCTGGGGTCGTGTGGCTCAAATAGGTCACCTCCCCACCGCCCACCTCTCCTCCATTTCCAAATTCGGAGTGATGTCCTGATATAACGTCTCTTGGCACTTCCCACGTTTGATTCGCATTTTAAGCACGTGACTGTCAGGAGTGCATCTCCACACACCGGTTTCCCTGTGGCTGGCTGCGTGCTGGTCCACAGCCATTTGCCCTGCCGGTCACATGGAGGAACTGCTTTGGGCAGAAATCCACTCCCTGTCCCACCCATCCCTGTTTTTCATAAGCACCCGAATCAAAACAATCTTGAACATCGTTTCTCACTTTGCTGGTCAGCAGGGACGCACCTGTCTCCAAGAATTCAACACCATGGACAACGGGGTTCACTGTGCGGCCGTTTTTGACCGTAGCCCTTTCTCTAAACGGCTGGGGTCACAGCCTCTTCCATTCTTCCCTCTTGTACATCTTGTCATGGAACAGACGCTACACGCGGAAACCTGACAGTTCTTTCCAGGCTTCGACCTGGAAACCCGACTCCGTTCGGAGTGTTCTAGGCCCACACATCAGTGACGGTGCCTGAAAACAGAACTAAATTCCGGCTGTAGAGTCCACAGCAAGTGGGGAGGTCACGCCCCTACTGAATGCATGAACAACACTAGGATCGGGACAGCACAGGCCGTGGGGCACAGAAAAGGGGACCCTAACCCGGCTCAGCCTCCCTAGGAGACGCCGCTCAGCTGTGTGCTGTGAGGCACATGTAGAGAGAAAATGCCTCACAACCAGCAAGCCAGTGCAGTGTGGCGCAGGCCCATCCAGTGGCCCGCAGCGCCCTGCTGGGCTCAGAGGACAGTGGACGCTGCAGGGGGTGGGGCGGGGCTGCGTGGAGGGAGCCGTGTGTGAGCTGAGCCTCTGTGCTGAGTTCGGTAGCGACCTCCCCAAAAGTCATGTCCACCCACTTGTGAAGGTGACCTGACGTGGAAACAGGGTGTCTGCAGATGTGATGAAGACAAGGGCTTACCAGACTAGGGAGGGCCCTCACCCAGTGACTGGTGTGATTATAAGGCCGGGGCATTTGCACAGAGACACAGGGAGGAAGCCACATAAAGACAGAGGCAGAGGCTGCTGTGGTGCGTTCAGAGCCCAGGAACACCGTGGGAGCCGGCCACCCACAGAAGCCAGGGAAGGGGCCAGGAGAGGCGGCCATGACATTCATTTTACGGGGCTGCCCATGACATTCTTAAGTTTCTCATATTGCTGGGTATTCAGAGACTTTCCAGTTTGGGGTATAAAAGTGATACTCACTGGGCGCAGGGGCTCACTCCTGTAATCCCAGCGCCTTGGCGGAGGCGGGACCTGCCGACCCCTCGATCCTGGACTCTGGCCTCCAGAACGCTGACAGGATAAACTTCTGTTGTATTAAACCCGGTTTTTGTCACTGTGTGATGGCTGCCAAAAGGCACCCCAGCAGCTTGAAGGAGACCTTGTCTAAAGGCCCCTCAGCACCTGTGGGTGGGTGGCCACTCCTCTGGGGTGACAGCCCCCCTGGGTGACAGCCTTCCTTGTTAACAGTCCTCTTGGGTGACAGCCCTTTCTGGGCGACAGCCCTGCTGGGTGACAGACTTCCTGGGTAACAGCTCTCCTGGGTGACAGGTTTTCTACGTAACAGCTCTCCTGGGTGACAACCCTCACTGTCCCTGAGTGGCTGCCTGGCATCCTGCAGAGAACCAGGCACCAGCACCTCCTGATGATCACCAGCAGGTGGCGCCCCTGACCTAAGCACTGGGCCCCTCTGCACCCTGGGCTCTGGGTGGCGCTGGGAGGGAGCCAGCTTGGGCGGGATGGAGCCCTGGGCCGCCTACCCTGGACTGAAGTCAGGTGGTGAGCACGAGTCAATCCGGCTTCTTTACCTTCCTGAGGCCTCGGTCAAGGGGCTGGCTTCCTGCCCTGTGCAGAGGTTTAGAGGACTGTGTCCCTGGGGCAGTGGGTGCAATAAATTTCAGGACTCCGACCCAGGTACAGGGGGCACAGGAGGGCAAAGGCTCCCTATGTCTCCCCTGGCAGTGGCCCCTCGTCACAATCTGGGAAAATGTCCAGAGGCTGTGCTGGGTGGGGAGTTTTGCAAACCAGTCCAGTGGGTCAAAACCAGCCCAGCCACCGCGCTGAACACAGACTTCTGTGGTGGGTCACACCTGCAATCCCAGGGCTTGGAGAAGCTGGAGGCAGGAGGATGGCTTGAGCCCAGTGCGACACTGCCTGCCCCCTGCACCCCAACCTGAATGACAGAGCGAAGCAAGACCCTGTTGTCTCTTTATTTTAAAAAACTTTTTAAAGGTAGGTTCTGGAGCCTGACTATCTGGTCCAACTCCGGCTTTGCCGCTGTCTTGGGCGGGGGAGAGTCAGACCCTGGGACAAGGATTCCAGAGCAAGTGCTTGGTTTGGGAGATGCAGGAAGCCCCAGGGGAGGGTGCGAGAGGCAGGGACGGGAAGAAGCCAGTAAAGGTTTGTTATCAAGGCAGTTACCAGTGAAGCTCCAGGCTCCCGGCTGAAGGGGAGCCCTGGGAGACAGCATGCAGCAGGCCCCAGAGCAAACTCTGAGGAGCAAGGGGAGTAGTTGTCCGCCACCCCCACAGCCATTGGTGGCCGAGAGCCTCTCCTGGGGCAGGGACTCTCCAGGCCTCCAGCTGTGGAGCCTGCCCGCCCTTGCAGCTGGGAGAAGCAGCCCAAGGATCCTACTGGGACATCCCAAGCTTAGACGTGAAGAGGCGAGTCCTGTGTGGGGAGGGTGGGTGACTGACCGATGGGACACCAGCTGTGTCTTCTGCGGCCGCTGGGCAGCTATGTGACCTCAGGCAATTGCTTGGCTTCTCTGTGTCTTATCCTCCTTTGGTAGGAGGCTACCTAGGTCCAGCGAAGGGAGAGGGCCTAGAACTGCGCCTGACACAACGTTATGCATGCCAGGATCTCAGGAGCCCAAGAGGG
>NW_016107944.1:509012-523112 GCF_001604975.1 Cebus imitator
GCTCACTGCAACCTCCACCTCCCAAAGTTCAAGCAATTCTCCTGCCTCAGCCTCCCAAGTAGCTGGGATTACAGGTGTGCACCACCACGCCCGGTTATTTTTTTTGTATTTTTAGTAGAGATGGGGTTTCACCATGTTGGCTGGTTTCGAACGCCTGACCTGAGGTGATCCACCCGCCTCAGCCTCCCAAAGCACTGGAATTACAGGCGTGAACCACCACACCCGTCTACCCAAACTGCTATTTTTTTGTGGTTTTTTTTCTTAGTGATTTTTAGGGCACTTTAAAATAATATCCTTTGTCTGCCATGGTCTGCAGGCGACAAATATTTCTTCTCAGCCAATCGTTTTGCTTTCAGCCGTGTTGGTGGGGCCTTCATGTTTGTTCTGTTTTTGTGATTGGTCTTTGGAAGTTGCTCATGTTTGTGTAGTTGGATTTGTCATTCTTTCCCTTTGTCATTTCGGGATTTGTGTTTGGAATGCTCCCCTCTTTGACCCGGTCCTCCACCTCTCTCCGCAGACTTACGGGCATTCTCCCTACATCTGCCTCTCCCTCCGTGCCATGCTCTCGGGCCCTTTGTAGTGAAGCCAGGTGGCCGTCCTCCTGCCCTGCCCCTGAAGTAGAAAGCTCCAAGACCCTGCTGTGTTCACGGCGCCGCCCTGGAGCTGCACCTCCACGTGGCCACCTACATCCTCAGCACACATGAGCCGGGAGCCTCAGGCGCGGGGCCTGGGGATTCTGGCCTGACACCGACGGCCTTCTCTTTTTTGATATGGAGTCTCACTCTGTGGCACAGGCTGGAGTGCAGTGGCAGATCTCAGCTCACTGACACTTCATCTCCCAGATTTAAGTGATTCTCCTGCCTCAGCCTCCCGAGTAGCTGGGACTACAGGAACATGCCACTACACCTGGCCAATTTTTTGTACCTTTAGTAGAGACAGGGTTTCACTGTGTTAGCCAGGATGGTCTCGATCTCCCGACCTCGTGATCCGCCCTCCTCAGCCTCCCAAGATGCTGGGATTACAGGCGTGAGCCACAGCGCCCAGCCCCGATGGTCTTCCTAAGTGCAATCAGCACACCTGCTGCTCACCACCCCTGCCCAGGATGGGCCACAGCCAGGCGCAGCCCCGGATTCGAGGCTGTTATTTCTGCAGAACGGATCATCCAGGCATCTCTGGCTTGTCTCTGCCCGCCACCCCCCAGGGCTGTTGCTGATGTCTCCTTCCTGCCTATTCAGACCCAGCTCCCTCACGTCCGTCCCTGGGGCTGGAGCTACCTGCTGCTCCCGCTGGCTGATCCACTGCCCGTTCCCAAGCCTCACACAGCTCATCAACCTAAAGCCACACTGGTCACACGTCCTCACAGAATGAAGCCAGAGAAGCACATGATGTAACCTCTCACACCTGACTCTGTTTTTGTTTTACAAACCTCCAGGCCACTGGGAGGCTGCTCTCCTTGCCTCTGGGCCGGCAGCAGGGGAAATAGGAAGAATGAACAGCTTCCAAAACATATCCTCAGAGGGAGCCGCCATGGGGGAACAAAGGGTCACCATTAACAAAGCCCATTTAGCCCAATCAGCCTCCTGCCTGGCAAACTGGGGAGGCATGCTCTGCCCTCAGCCAGCATCCCAGGGGCCCAGCCCTGGCAGCCTTCTTGTTATTCCTGGCTCCCGGGACCGGGACTCTCAGGGTGCCCATGCCAGGGAGGCCTGCATGGCTGAGAGCAGATGTTTCCTTTTGTGCCCTCTGTGGGCTCAGGAAGACCCCACCCTGCAGGTGTCGGGAAAGGGCTGTGCTGAGCAAGGGGCTGAGCAGCTGGAGCGGGCCTGGGTCTAAGGCTCCACTCCTGTTTGCGTTGGCAAAGCTCCGCAGCTGACACGGGCTGCGGGAGCTCCATGCTCAGGGGAGCCGGCGACGGCTGTTTCCCAGCTGTTTGCAATTTGCTGAGTTCAACACACATGCGTGGAGTGCCCACTGTGTTGTTTTGTGCTCACTTGGAAATCCTGTTGAGCGCCTACTTTGCGCTAGGCACTCGTCTGTGTGCTGGGGATACGGCCTTGGGCAAAGGCGCTAGTTCAGGTCCCCTGGGAAGTAGACAACCGGTTGGAGTTAGAAATGCAAGACCTGCGTTAGGAGCAGGAGCGTAAAGGAGAAAGGGGCGAGGGGGCAGAGCAGGCAGGGAAGGCCTGGAGCGCACCAAGGACGATGCTTGTGAAGGAGAGGGGCCACTGAAGGGCTGGGCGGGGAGCCCAAGATGGCCAGTAGTGAGGTCCCAGGTTGGGCAGGACGATTTGAATGTGGCGGAGGATCCCCAAGTAGCTGGCGGCTGTCCGCTGACTGCACTTCCTGCAGAGGCTTCTCTCTTAAAGTCCGACCTGAGCAGCGTACCGCCACGGCGGCCAAGGGACATGAGGTGCGGCTGCCATCCTGTGGAGGGATGCACAGCACACCCAGCAGCAACTGCACGCCCTTTCAGAACAGAGGCCCAAATGTCAGGGCTTCAAGGGAGGCGGGGGCTGCACGCAGTGGCTCATGCCTGCAATCCCAGAGCTATGGGAGGCCGAGGTGGGAGGATCACTTGAGGCCAGGAGTTCAAGGCCTGCCTGGACAACATAGTGAGACCCCATCTCGACAAAAAATAACAAACAAAAAAATCAGCCAGACATGGTGGCATGCGCCTATAGCCCCAGCTACTCCAGAGGCTAGGGTGGGAGGATTGCTACAGCCCAGGCTAGGCTGCAGTGAGCTAGGATGGTGCCACTGCACTGCAGCCTGGGTGACAGAGTGAGACCCAGTCTCTAAAAAAAAAAAAGTTATGAAGCAGGAGGGCAAGCCCCTTCTTCCATTCTTTCTTAATCCTGCTATTTAGGACATGGACATGATGGTGCACTGTCTTGAGCTACATGAACAAGAGAAACACCTTATGGATGGGAGAGAGGAGGATGGATCCTTGAATTACTGTGTGGAGCAGAGTTGCCACGGTAGCCCTGCCCTGCCGCCTCCAGACTGTGTGCAGGAGAAATGAATCTCCGTCTTGTTAAAGCCACTGTTGTTACTTGTAGCTATACCTAGGTCCTAAATACAAACATGTTGTGCTCTTTCTGTCACAGAAAACTTACCATCTTGACTATTGTTAAGTATGCAGTGCAGTGGCACTAAGCACGTTCGCATTGTTGTGCTCTCCATCTCAAGAACTCTCATCTTCCTCAAATTGAAACTCTGCCTCCATTGAGCAGTAGCTCCCCATTCTCCTTCCCTTAGCTCCTGTAAATGGCGTCATGTAGAGTGTCTTTTTGTGGCTGGTTTTTTTCACATAATGTTATGTCCTCAGGTTCTTCCCTATGGTAGCACATGCCAGAATTTCCTTCCTTTTTAAGACAGAATAATATTTCAGTGTACGCATAGGCCACACTGTGTTTGTTGATGGTCATTTGGGGGCTTCCACCTTTTGGTTTTTGTAAAGAATAATGCTGTAAACATGGGTGAACAAATATCTCTTGGAGACTCTGATCTCAATTATTTTGGGTATATCCCCAAAAGCGGAATTACTAGATTACATGATAATTCTGTACAGTGACTTTTCAGCTAGTTTTATCGTTGTTGTTGTTGTCTGAGAGGGAATCTCGCACTGTCACCCAGGCTGGAGTACAGTGGCACGATCTCAGCTCACTGCAATCTCTGCCTCCCGGGTTCAAGCAACTCTCCTACCTCAGCCTCCTGAGTAGCTGGGAATACAGACACGCGCCACCACGCCCAGCTAATTTTTTTTTGTATTTTTAGTAGAGACAGGGTTTCACCATGTTGGCCAGGATGGTCTTGATCTCCCGACCTCATGATCCATCTGCCTCGGCCTCCCAAAGTACTGGGATTACAAATGTGAGCCACTAGTTTTTAACATGGTGTCTTGACAGGATAGCTGTAAGATTACATTGAACAAACAGCTGGGGAAGCGCAGTGAAGGCGGCCTCTGAGCTGTAGGAAAGCGGTCAACACCATACCTCCATCGTCATGCGTTACCCGCTTGCCTACCAACAGCTGCAGGCCCTTCCTGGCCCTGCGCCACATTGCTCCCCACATTAGACCCAGCTGCCCTTTGCCTCTGTCCTTCAGTCCTGGCTCCTGCTTGTTACAGGGAAGGGCTGGAGGGCTCTTTGTCCAGGTCTGTCATCCAACATCACTGCTCAGTGCACATGGATGGCTTTCCCTGGTGCTCGACAGTGAACTCAGTGTCTGCTCCAGCCCTTTAGTACTGAGCTGGGCTGTCTACCTTCACAGGCCAGTCACAGGCTGTCACAGGTAAATGACCACACCTGGTTTGTGCCTCATCTTCTGACATTGGAACATAACCCCCAGTGGGTGCGGGAAAGGGTCATTTTTCCAGAGCTTCCTTCTATTTTCAAGCTTTATCATACAAAACAAAACCTCCTAAGCAGAAGGCTCAATGTCCTCTCACTGGGTTGACTGTGTTCCCCCAAAGGCATGTGTTCAACACTTAATCCCCAATGCAATGGTATTGGGAGCTGGGGCCTAGTAGGTGGTGTTTAGGTTCTGAGGTCCCCACCATCAGGTCATGCATAGATTAATGCTGATTATAAAAGGCCTTGAGGCTGTTTGGATTCTCACCCTCCCGTTTTCCGCCATGGGATGAGACAGCAAGAAGGCCCTCACCAGATGCTGCGCTCATGCAGGCACCATGCCCTTGGGCTTCCCAGCCTCCAGAATTATGAGCCAAATAAATGTCTGATTATTGTAATTGACAGGCATTCTGTGAGAGCAGCACAAAATGGACTCCGACATTCCTCCGCCCACCCTGCCCTCCTGCGGGCTGAAATTTGTCTGCCTCACTTCCCAGCCTCCCTGCTTTGGCTCACACTGGCTTCCCTCCCTGGAACCAGCAGTTCCTGCTTATTTGGGCATTTTCAGATCTTACTGATCTTTCAAGGGCACTCCCTCTGTGAACTTGCCTGGGTCCCTCCCAGCTTGGAGGGATCTCACCGCACATGCTGTAGGCAGTACCACATTCTACCGTCTCTTCTAACGCACAGTTCCTGGGCCGGAGCCTCAGCATGGTCTGCAGGCTTGTTGGAAATGCTAATTCCAGGGCCCTCCTAGACCACCTGACTCCGAAACTGGGGGTGTTTTATTGGCATAGATAGCTCTAGGTCTCCCAGGCTGCCGGGAGGACTGAATGCCCTGCCAATCATGAGACCTGAAGGAATCAGCAGCAGGGGGTCCCAGCTGGGCTCCCCACCGGTTCTTCTTCCCTCCTCTTCTTTTTAAAATAAAGGCAAAATGTACGTCAAAGTACACAAATGGTGGTGTTCAACTCAGTGCCTTTTAACAAACATGTCCTCCCTGTGGTCACACCCCAGATGAAGACATGGAAGATTTCCAGCACCCCAAAAAGCTCCCTGGTGCCTCCTTCCTGTCTACAACCCCATCCTCCACCAGCCCCACCAGGAAACCACTACCCTGACTTCTATCACCATAGATGATTTTTGCCTATTTTTGAACTCCGTCCTGTGCGGGCTCTTTTGTGTCTGGATTCTTTTGTCCAACTTTGTCTGTGAGATTCATCTAAGTTATCGCGTGGAAGAGTCATCTGGTCTTTTCCTTTGCTATGTAATGTAGGAGAACATTTGTTTCTTTTTAGTTTATAGAATGTAAGATACTTTCTTTTGGTGGACATCAGCACTTGTTTCTCTTGGGTGTCTGACCCTTTCCTATGCTTTCCGACCCTAGCTGCTGCTGCTTTTTTTTTTTCTTTTGCCTTGAAATGTTTTTAATAGAATTGATCTCGCAATCGTTCAGGGTTTGGGTTGATGGGTCCTCCCTGCCCAGACACTGCCAACCCACAACTGGAGGGGCATTTAAGGCATATCACTTCGTGATTAAAATTACAGTTTGATTAATATGACAATTGCAAAATTATACACAATTTTCACACTCATAATTTAAAATATTTTGTTTTGACGAAATTCTTTGCTTTTGCAATAGAAGATCAAGAGTATGCTGGGCATGGTGGCTCACACTTGTAATCCCAGTGCTTTGGGAGGCCGAGGTGGGTGGAGCATGAGGTCAGGAGTTCCAGACCAGCCTGTCCAATTTGATGAAACTCCGTTTCTACTAAAAAATACAAAAATTAGGCCGGGCGCGGTGGCTCACGCTTGTAATCCCAGCACTTTGGGAGGCCGAGGCGGGTGGATCATGAGGTCAAGAGATCGAGACCATCCTGGTCAACAAGGTGAAACCCCGTCTCTACTAAAAATACAAAAATTAGCTGGGCATGGTGGCGCACGCCTGTAGTGCCAGCTACTCGGGAGGCTGAGGCAGGAGAATTGCTTGAACCCAGGAGGCGGAGGTTGCGGTAAGCTGAGATCACGCCATTGCACTCCAGCCTGGGTAACAAGAGCGAAACTCTGTCTCAAAAAAAAAAAAAAATACAAAAATTAGCCGGGTGTGGTGGCACATGCCTGTAGTCCCAGCTACTCAGGAGGCTGAGGCAGGAAAATTGCTTGAACCTGGGAGGCGGAGGTTGCAGTGAGCCGAGATTGTGCCACTGTACTCCAGCCTGGGTGACAGAGTGAGACTCCATCTCAAAAAAGAAGATCAATAGTACACAGTATATTGAACTCTGTAACAAAATTATTTTTGAGAAAATACAGAAGTGAGAAATAGGGATTTCCTAAATTTCTTTACTATCACAAATTAGGCCAAAGTTCAGTATTAAATAAATAGATATCTTTCCTAATAAAATTTTTAAAACAGTTTTCCAAGGAAATACATTCATAAGACTGTTTACCTTCTGTTTTACAGTAGTAACAGGAACGTGGGGATTCCCACTCATGACGTGTCCCTGGCTTGGCTCCTGGCACCCACAGCCCAGGTGCACTGTATTACCTGGTGGAGTCGCAGAGGTAGTCTGGGCTTCTGTGAGTGAGGTTTCCTCACCTGGAATTCTAGTTCTATGCTTGTGCTTAGTCTGTGTGGTTCTCATAAACACAGAAAACCTGCCTGTCCACCCCTGGATCTGAAGACTGACCGGTCAAGGAGATGTTGGTGACTGTCGTGTTCACCCCACGGTAATCAGGTGGTGATTACTGCATTCTTTGCTGACTTTGGTAACCGAGTGTCTGGGGAGGAGCAACCGGGAGTGGCTGAGCAGTTGCCTGGACTCAGCTTCTGATTTTGCAGCCAAGAGTCAGATGCAGGCCCAAGGGTCCAGGGTAGTTGTTCAGCGCCTGGCGTCACTGCACGATGCTTCTACTCTGTTCTCCCAGGCACGGACAGGTACCTGGGGGGCAGCTTCGCTCCTCTGGCCACCTGGAGACCTCTCAGCAGTGCAGATGGGACAAACTGGGGGCCTCTCAGAACACCCACTCGTGCCAGGGAGGCCAGGCTCCAGCCTGCTCTGATGAACATCAGGATGGTGGCTGCAGTAGGGAGGCAGAGCCAGCCTTGGATCTGTTCAGCAGGGTCACTGACCGGGCAGGCTTTGCTGCATAAAGAGAGCCTGGATTTTGCGCTCTGAGTTGGTTGAAATGGCTGCAGAGTATGGAGAACGACCACTGAACACCGAAAGTCACTGCACTTGATCTGTGACGGCCAAGCCACTGATCCAGATAATCCGACCCTAGCTTCTAAGCTCTCGAGGGTACAGAGTTTGCCTCTGTCCATCCTGGCCTGGCACGCAGGCTGCCCCATCAGCATTTACTCAGAGCCCGAATCACAACGGGGCAGGTCCCTGCCAGCTGAGGGAGCTGTTCTTCCAGCTCAGCAGGGCTTGGCCAGTCTTATCCGCTGGGACAAAGTCCAGCCAGAGCTCTGGGCACTGTGGTTCAGAAGGCCTGAGGCACGCGGCTTTACCCGGGCTGGGTACCAAGAACTATGCTCAAGGCTGATGGCATTTCATTGGCAGTGTCTCTAGGGGGCTGGCGGACTCAGGCGTGGGAAGCCTGCTCTGCTCGTAGCCACAGCGCAAGAAGTGCTTTTTCCTGTGACGGTTCAGTGATAACCATGACGGCAGTGACGCAGCGTCCTCCCAGCTTCGTTTTCAAACGTGGGAAGGGCTTCTGAAAAGTCACCCAGCTGGTCAATGTTTGAACCAGGATGGCAGAGGTTTGTGTGAAGCAGTGTGTGGAGCTGTCTAAATGCCAGGAGGAGGATCACCCTGGAGGCGGGTGACACAGGAGACAGTGCAGGTCAGAGGCAGAAGCTGGCCCAGATGCCACGCAAGCTCCAGGCCACTTTCCCAGAGAAGCGAGAAGAGGCCAGGCTGCCAGGGACGGTGTGGCCTCTTCGAACCCTCGCTGGTCCTGATTTTGAGGGGTGACTCATGCCGGCTTGTACATCCACTACTGTCTCAAGTTGCCCTGGGTTCCTTCACACAGACCAGAGGGATTCCTGCATCTCAGGAATCCAGGAACGGGTGGGGGAGTTGCAGGTTGAGAAGACAGGTGACTGGCCCCAGGGCTCCTCCCCTGTTGAGTCACCAGAAGGGAATGGAAACGCTGTGTGTCGAAGCTGAGTCAGTGCCAGCCTCGCCTTCTCGGGATCTCACATGGGCTATGAGGTGCAAGGCCCACCTGTCCCCACCTCCTTGGGGGCATAGTCTCTACCTCCTCTCCCGAACATGAGGAGGGTAAGCAGGAAGGATTTAGGTTAGCTCTCAAGAAGGACTTCCTGACTCACACCAGGCGACACTGGGAGGTATTTCTCAAAGGAAGTTGTGAAATCTTCCTTGGGACCAGTTTGAGGTTTGGTCTGGGGCCAACCCAGGCCTATCTTTATGGCTCTAGAATGTTTTCAAGTGTTAGATATTCCTTCCTCGACGTGGCTCAGGGAGCACCCGATGTGTGCCAGGCCTAGTGGCAGGAGCAGGGCCAGCCGAGTGTTGGACATGCCCCCCTCTAGAGGTCTTTTCCAGGTCAGCATTCCAGCAGCCATGGAGGAGGCCTCCCCCACCCGTCCCCTCCTCCCCTCCTCCTGGCTCCCTTGGGTAGCCTGCTCCGCCAGCCACACCACACTCCACTTTCGGATTCCGGAAGGAAACTATGGGCAATAAATAGGACAAAGGGTCAACTTCCTTCCTGTGCAAATCCCAGCAGCATTTGCCAAGCGCCGGGCATGGGAGGCACCCTCCTAGGTGCCTTACCTGCCTTCACTCTGCCATGGCCCTGTAAGGAAGGTGCTCCCCTTTCACAGAGAAGGAGACTGAGGCTCAGCGAGGTGAGCAGTTTGGCTACAGCAGCACTGCCAGCCGCAGACCCAGCCTGTGACCCGGGCAGTGGCACAGCACACAGCCGGCAAGCACTGGGTGCTCTTCTTACACTGGGCCAGCACTTTGCAGGCATCGACTCGTTTGAATCCTCACAACCACCACACGTTGGGAAGAAAACCACTGTGACAGTACTGGGAAAATGCAGTCTTAGTGCACAGAAGGAAACAAAAATAGACACATCAGTCATCAAAGAGAACAGAAAGATCCATCTGGGGTACCTTGAATTGGCAAATGGTTTGATTTTGCTGTATAGGGACGCTGGCCTTGCTGTGGTGCCGTGGAGCAGGGCCCCACACTGGTGGGTCGTACAGTGGGACCACCTTTCTAGATTGCTGGAAGGCAGCATGGCAGGACCCATCGAATGCCTTCAAAAGTCAGTGGTTCATGCCCCTCCCCTGTCTCCTTCCTTAGACTCTTCCAGAAGAGACTGGTCAGAGGTACAGCACAGATGAAACCCCAAAGCTGTTCATCAAAGCGTCACTTACAATGGTGAAAAGGCGGACAAATCACCAAATTCCACAGGGCAGGGCAGCCGAGGAAATCATGGGGAGAACACTAGGTAGCCACAAGAAACCACATGTTTGAGGGATATTTATAACACAGGAAAATGCCCATGATCTAATGCTACACAAAGGGCAGGATACAACACTAGGTGTATTTGGAGAAAGAGGGTGGCATGGCTGTCCATCCACTGCTTTCAGGGACTGGACTAAATGACCCTGGTCAGAGGGAGGGTGAGAGAACTGCTTCCTGCCTGAGCCCCACAAACAGCTAAAATCACGCGGGTGTCTGCAGGGATCTTTTTCATATTTGCTGTTCTGCGATAATTTCAAGCCTACACAAAATTTGCAAGAATAAAAAACACCCTGCCACAAACCCTTCACCTACATTCACCCATTGTTATCATCTTACCACATTTATTTTCTCTCTCATTTTTCGGAATTTTTTAAAAAATTGAGATGGAGTCTTGCTCTGTCTCCCAGGTTGGAGTGCAGTGGCACGATCTTGGCTCACTGCAACCTCCATCTCCCACATGCAAATGATTTTCCTGCCTCAGCCTCCCAGGTAGCTGGGACTACAGATGTGCACCACCATGCCCGGCTTATTTATTTATTTGTATTTTTAGTAGAGACAGGGTCTCACTGTGTTGGCCAGGCTGGTCTCAAACTCCTGACCTCAAATGATCCACCCGCCTCAGCCTCCCAAAGTGTTGAGATTACAGGCTTGAGCCACCACGCCTGGCCTGTTTTTCACATGTCTTTTTGCTGCTCAGGAATTCAAGAGCTCTAAGAGGTGTCTCCCCGGTGACCCCCCTGCGGTGGGGGTGGACAGGCTGCCTCCTGCTGCTCTGAGAATGGCCCTGGGTCTAAGGGAGGTCGTTGAACTCCTGGCACATTTGGGACTGGCTTTTGCAAATGTAAACACAGAGCCTACTTGAGTAACCCAGGGCAGCCACCCCTGGAAGAGGAGTGGCTCCCTCCTTCCTCCCTCAGTCCCTTCCCTGAATGCCCATGTCATTTCAGGGCACACAGAGGCTCAGCTTGCAGGGAGCCGATCTCCAGGTGAGGCTCAGGTTTTGGGCTCTCTGTGTGCCCCATTTGTTCCAGCACGCTCTCCTCAGATGGGCCTCCTCTGTTCTCTGCTCTGCGCTCCCTGCAAGGAGTCCAGTCCTTGCAGGTGGGAGGGTTCGGAGAGGAAAAGAGCCACATGGAGGAAGAGGACCCTGGGGACTTTTGGGTGCAGCAGGGCTCGGGAGGTGAGGCAGCTGGCCCAGCTCTGCTCCTTCATCCAGTTCCTGAAGCCAGAAGGAGGCAGCCCACTTTTCCCATCTTTTCAGAGGAAGCGTTGAGTCCAACAGGCTTTGGTCAAATCCCAGCCTCACCACCGATCCTGGGCAAGTTTATTCTCCTTTCTTAGCCTCCTTTTCCTCATCTGGAAAATGGGGCTGTCCTGAGAACTAACCCTGAGAATCCACGGGAAGGGCTTCCCATGCCTTCTGCAAAGGGCTCCACGAACACTCGCTCTCCTTCACCCCGAGCCGCCATCCTCACTGGGCCTCAGGTGCAGGGGGTAGCGGGGAACAAGACACTGTCCTTGCCCTTTTGCAGCTTACAATCCAGTGATCCTCGTCATCAGCACATGTGGCCAAAGGCCCCTGGCTGACTTGTAGGCTGCAGGGTGGAACATGAGCCTCTGAGTGTGGAAATCTGGGAAACAGGGGAAAAGGCAGCTGTTCGGACACTGTGAGGGTGCCAGGGCCATCAGGTTCCAAGTGGCAGTGCAGGTGAATTCAGGTCTTCTCATCTGGGGCTTGTCAGGTACTCAGGACAGGAGGCACCCAGATTCCTCCGAGGAGCCACAGGGCTGGCCAGGCCTCAAGGAGAACAGAGTGTCAACGTTCAGGCGACCCTGTCTCTCGCTCCTTCAGGATGTCCCTGCAGGGTCCCCCACGAAGCACAACTGAGCTTCTCCCACTTTCTCTGCATCTCCTTCTGCGTTCAGCTTCCTCTGTAGTGGCTTTTGTTTTTCCTGCGCATCTTTGGAGGCTCTCAAATGTCATCCCCACCCCACAGAGAAAAGAGTGCCAAGTGGCTGACCGTCCAGCATGAGGGTCCCCTGCAGCAGAGCACTCAGGCCACGGCCCTCCCAGGATGCTGGTCCGGTGAATGGACTGAGGCTCCTGCCTGCCTAGTCAGCTTGGCCCCAGTAAGGAGGGACAGTCTAGGAGCACAGGCAGGATTTGTGCAAAAGATCTGGTCTCTGGCTCATTCCTTGGTAGGAGCTGCGGTCTTCCAACATTAGCAAAATTTCCCCATGCAGAGCCAGGGCCTAAGCCTCTGATCCATTGGTCATCCAGGACCCTCCAAGGCCCTGGGCCCGCCAAGATCTCGAGCCTTGAAGCACATGGTGCCCAGCTTATGTAAAACTTGGCGTGTGTGAGACACTCAACCGCAGAAGATTAAGACCGCCACCTCTTTCCAGTTTGTCCTTCCTCCACCACACTTCGGGGAGGTCAGAGGGCTCAGGCTTGATCATCAGGGGGTTCTCGGGCACTTCCTTGCGTAAGAAAGTTGTTTCTCACCACCCCAGCATGGGCTTGGCTTCCGGGAGTCCTTCTTCCTCCTGGGCTGACTCACCTGCTTGGCGCCAGGACAGGGAGATTCAGGGCCAGGGGCGGGGTCCTGCGGTTGTGGGCTGCTCGTGGGTGGTGAAGGAGAATCAGAGTTGAAATGCATAGAGGCTCTCTGGGACACAGTGCAAGTGTACCGGCAATGCACCCACTGATTCCCACCCCTGACCAAGGTCCCCGGATGCAGAGCAGGCGGGCTTTGCCTGTAGCCATGGAGAAACCAAAACCAGTGGGAGGTTCCTTTCCCATCTCTGCAAACGTGCTGTTCCCAGGAAATCTGCCTACCTTGAACACCCCATTTCTAGCCCTAGGATTTGTATCTGACAGTGGGATGTGTGTTTATGAAGGGAAGACCACAGAAAAGAATCTTTTGGAAAAATAAAAGATCTTCCCTGCTTGGCCTGCTTTGACAATGGAGATTTTCCTCGCACTTGGAGCTTTCCTTCTCTAGGCTATTTTCAATATAATAGTGGATGTGAATTTGGCTTTGGAGCCAGACTACCTGGTTTCAAAACCACTTGCCACTTCCTACCTAGGACCTAAGGTGAGCCGTGGAGCTCTAGGTCCCTCCCCTGTGAAACGGGAAGAACCACGGTGCCCGCATTGCATCATACACCTGCATATGCGAGCACAGCTTACCTGCAAAAAGCAAGGAGCAGGGTAAGGGAGCAGCTATCTTGGGCACATTCCCCAGAAGCAGACCCTGATTGTATGACAGTGACTGATGGACAGGTACCCATGGACTCATGGAGAGCAGGAAGGGAACGGGGATGGCAGACAGAGAGGGAGAAGCCATGGAAGGCTGTGACCCCAAAGTCCTACAGAGGCAGATGCTCGGACCTGATCCCTGAGGGGACTGTGAAGGGGAGGTCACATCTCCGTTTCCCAGCCTGAGCTGTGGGTACACGTGTCAGTCATTAGTGAAGGGCCATCCTGCGGCAGGGGGACACTTCTAGCTCTCTGCAGAAAGGGCCAAGGGGCTCCAATAGCCTGATGACAGTCTTGCTGCAAAGAGTCACAGGTGTGGACAGTTGGAAGCCAAGGCCATTCAGGCCAGGGGAGGGGCACATGGAAAGGTGCAAGGGGTCACTTCTGTGACCTATCATCAGTGGAGAGTGGACAGTAGCCACACAAGACAAAGGTGAGCATTCTGAATTCAGAGACCAGAAGGGAGGCTTTCACGGATAGGCATGTACCATGCTTTCTTCATGCACTAGATAGAGCATGCATTTTTTCACGCATATGCGTGCACTATCTAGAAGTTCATTCCAGGCTGAGGTATGTAAAGCTACCTCATTCTTTTCTTTTCACAGTTGCAGTGTTCACTGAGTGGCTACATTATGATGGAGCTCACCGACCTCTATTGATGGGTATATAGATGGTTTCCAATCTTGCTATTATAAGAAAAACATACTGCAATGAATATCCTTGTCCAAGAGCCATCAGCACATTTGCAAGTGTCCCTGTAAATTTCTAGGAGTAAGTTTTCAGATCAAAAGGCATGTGCATTCAAAAAAAAATGTTGATAGTGGCTGTAGCAGTTTATACTCCCACGGGTAATGTAGGAGAGAGCTTGTCTCCCACACCCACGCTAACACAGCGTTATCACAGTTTTGGGTGATTGCCAATCTAATAGGTGAAAAATGGTCTTGAACTATAGTTTCCATTTGTGCTTCTCTGATGATAAATAAGG
>NW_016107944.1:523373-529854 GCF_001604975.1 Cebus imitator
CTAATTTTTTGTATTTTTAGTAGAGACGGGGTTTCACCACGTTGACCACGATGGTCTCGATCTCTTGACCTCGTGATCCACCCGCCTCGGCCTCCCACAGTGCTGGGATTACAGGTGTGAGCCACCGCGCCCGGCTGGGCTAAACATTTTTTATAAGTTCAAGGGCCATTTCCTGTTCTGTGAACTCTCTGTTCATGTCCATACTCATGGACATTTTTTCTATTTTGGTTTCATTTGTCTTACTGACTGGTAGGAACTCTTCATATATTAAGGAAATTTGGAGTAAAGTGACTTGCAGATGGAAGCAGAGGGAATTCATTCATCCAAGGGCTTCCCATTAGCTGTGCTACCTAAATTTCATATCCAAACCAGTCCTTTCCAGTATGTGGTTTTCACTTCTTCTTTTGGGTCTGTGAGCTAACCTGCAACCTCCCAGCACACTCCTTGCTTGTTTTGCCTTGGCTAGACTTAGCCAGAGTTGATTCCGGTGGTGCAAGGACTCTTGATGTATCCACTCTCACTCACCAGGTTGAGGTTCCAAAGAGGAGGGTCTGAGTTGGTGTCATCCCCATCTTCCAGCCAAGATCCCCTGCTTTCTCTGTGGGTCCCTCAACTTCCACGTCCAGGCAACTAGTGAGCCTTCCTAGCCAGCTCAGTCGGGAGCGTTTGCAGCCTCCTCTGCCCTGTCCGGGTATCTAGGCTGGGGATCCTGCTTTCTTCACCTGGAAGGTGATGTTGCTGATTGATTCAAGAGCTTGCTTGGGCTCTCAGCTCTGGGAATGTAGGCAGCAGGTCTCCCTTGATGATCGTGTCCCAGAACTCCAAATGTGAGGCCAGCAGGGTGCCTGGGGATCTTGGGGACCAACCACCACAGGAGACAGAGGAGATTCGGCGCAGAAGGGAGCTGCTCAGGTCACACACTGTGTTGGGGGACACATGTGGACACAGAACCCAATCTGAATCACTGCTGAGTGCTCACTCATTCTTTTGACAAGCACTCCTCAATGGCTGAATTTCCCAGCTTACAGGCAGGGCTGTGTCATAGTGAGCACCGACTCCACATGCAAATTCAACCAGAACTGCCCTGCAAGCCAAGGACAGAGGAGCCCGTCTGCGGAAGCGGGGAGGTGGCTTGGAGTGGGTGCCTGAAAAGACTAGCTTGGGTGGCGGCATGGCAAGGGCAAAGACCCTGAGGCAGGAGAGAATGAGCATTTTGAGCATGGAGGCCACAGGGAGAGGGTCCCACGTGCAGCGGTGTCGGTCAGAGAGCCCAGCCTCCAACCAAGACCACATAAGCCAAGACGTGGCAGAAATGGAAACAACAAGCAAAGAGCCTTCTAAGCAGGGGAAGTGGCCTAGGGAAGGCCGGGCAGCTGGAAGGAGCCGCAGAGCTCGAAGGAAGTGTGGCCCCAGACCGGCTGGGACCGAGAGAGTGAGCCTAGGCGGTCAGCAGGATGGGGTGGACACAGGCAGGATCCTGCCCATTGGCCTGGCAGGCTTTTGTTATGAGTGTCCCTGGAATACTGCGGTGGCCCTGGTGTTTCTAGTGGGCAGGCTGTGGTGCTGGGGGAGACGTGACTGAGGTAGGAGCGAGCGCTCCTTCCACGGCCGTGGAAAGGGCTTTAAAGACTGTGGCGAAGCTGTCCCAGCACCCGCACCGCAGGCCCAGCCACAGGGATATGGGCCCAGCTTCTGGCTGCCTGGGGCTTTCCCTGTGACACATTTAACCCCACGAGGAACCACAGAACCATCACCCTTAGTTCAGACCTGCCGGCAGCCAATACCCAGAGACAGTTGGGGTCAACATCCGAGCCGGCTGGCCGGGCTGGGGAGCCTCTGAGGTATGTTCTGCTCCCCCATGGTGGGAGCCCCATGTGCCCAGAGTGCTCCCTCTCACCCCCACTCCAGGAAGGGGTCCTCCCCAGGGATGGAGCTTCAGGTGCCCAGAGCACTCCCTGGCACATCCTGTCTCGGCTCCTTCCTCCTTCTCTTGCCTGCCTCACTTCCTGACTCAGCAACTGGTGTTTTCTGGACCCCTCCACACAAGCCCCCTGTGCTGGGATCCTCCTCTCAAACCGGGGAGCCCACCCTAGACAGGGCTCTTCCCAGAGACATACATGTATCCCCACCCCCAGGCCTCAGCCACTTGATGTCACCTGATGTTCCTGAACTGTGACTCCCGCAAACGTCTGGGATCCATCCTTCCTGTTCACCGCTGAACCCCCAACCCCAGGCAGAGCCCCTGCACATTATAGACTCCTGGTGGGTGTTGTTGGAGGGATGGTGAGGCGGGCCCTCACGTGTGTTTCTTGTAGAGAAAGATTGTAGGAACAATCCCCAGGCCAGGGAGAGGCTTGGCCAGTCCTCCTGGGCCAGGAGCCCCCAGGCCTCGCACCAGGTAACTGCTGCTGGTGAGGGACAGGTTGTTCTGAGCAGAGGCTGAGTCCTGTCCACAGCAATCCTGTCGGACCTGTCTGGCCGGGTCTAGAGCTGCAAGGCCCATGTCCACGTCAATCGAGGGCCATTGGGCAGCGCCCCCCCTTCAGGGCCCCTCCTCAGACGGGGCTCACACCAGGCCTGCCCAGGGCCACAGCCCGGAACAGAGTCTTTGGCATGTCTATGAACCAATATAGATTCCAGAATTTGTTCGCGGTTGCCGGACATTCCAGTGCCAGATTCCAGGCCTGGAGCTGGGGACACGGGAAGGGTGGAGGGGGCAGGTCTGCTGCCTGATCTGACAGAGCTTCCGTCCTGATGGGGCAGGGGGCAGACAAGGACCAAGTGGACACACAGGGAGATAGGAACTCAAGGCACTGAGGTGCTGGGGGAACAGGGGCAGCTCTGCGGGCAGCTCTGTGGGCCAAGGACGGAGGAAGCTGTTGGGGAGTGGAGAAGGTGGCTTGCGGGGGCTAGGTTGGGTTGGGGAATGGTGAGTGCAAAGGTCCCCAGGCAGGAAAGAATGAGCATTTTGAGGCCCTGCTGAGCAGATGCGGAGGTACTGGGGAGAGAGGAGGCAGGAGAGAGGCGGGGCCAGGCCTCAAGGCCAGGAAGCCATGGGGCCACCAAGGGTGGCTCTGGTTACCTGGAGGAGCCAAAAAGAGAGGGTTAGGTGGAGTGTGACCAGACTCAAATTGTGTTTTAAGCAGACTCCTGCAGTCAGGACTTGCGACCTGGACCAGAGGAAGGGAGAGCGACAGCTGGGCTGTGACCATTTTCACTAAAAGGGACCTGGGAAGGGGAGAGGGCAAGAAGCGGCCCTGGTGTGGCTTTCCATCGGTGACCTCGTGCCCCACTCTTCGCTGCCCACTCCCACTTTACACTTCAGGAAACTGAGGTTCAGAGAGGGGAAGGGAATGGCCCAAGGTCCTGAGCCCCGGAATTGTACCTGGACAGGTGCACCTGGTCCCCAGACTGCTCTCTTCTCACCACCCCATGCTGCCCCCCGCCTTCTGCCAGGTAAGAAACTTCGGGTGGGTTGGGAGAAGGAAACTGAACCAGGGGAGGTGATTACCACCTCTCATGCAGAACTGGGTGGCAGGCGAAAGGCCAGGTGGTCCAGCCCCCCCATCCAGGGTCCCCAGGGCTTGTTACTTGTGTGTTCTGCTCAGCTCCCTGTCCAGGAGTGAGAATCAGCTGTGTCTGACTCCCGGGGAGCCCGTGTCCCCAGCCTGGGCCCTGTGGGTATTTACTCATCTCACCCTGGAGTCACTCTGACCCCCGGCGTGAACTAACCACCGAGCTTAGGTGAATTAAGGGCTAAGTGCAGGAACAAGATTGGATCCCACCCTCTTCTGCCTCCTCAAGCCCCAGCCCGGAGTGATGAGCCACCGCCACTCTGACCTCACCTCCTCCCACCTCCCTCACTCCTTTGGCGGTGGGGGGGCCTGACCAGCTTGTTCACCCACTCTGCACTCCGGGCTCCTCAACTGGAAGGAGATATTCCTTGGAGTTCCTCCTGGCAAGCCTGGACAAGCCAGCCTGACGCCCAGCCTGCGACTCCTTGCCTAGAACTCTGTCAACTCCAACCAGTGCCTCTCGAGGAAACCACATGGCCACCAGCTCCAGGTGACAGGCCTCTCCCCTGGGTGACTGGCTTCCTAGGACTTTTTCCTGTGAACTTTTTTCTAGGAAGAGGGTGGAGAGAAAGGGTCCCATCCTGGTGGTCCTCGGCCCACATCTGGCTGACAGATGTTTAACTGGGCTGACATAATGACAGTTTTACATTTTTAATGCATTGCCAACGTTTGAACATGAGTTTTCACACAGAAAGATGGCTCCTTGGTTCCTCAGAAACACTGGACGATCTGGTGCCCTACAGGGCCACAGTGAGCCAGAGGTGGGGGACAGGGGCTCCAGACGAAGCCCACACTCAGCAGGCCATGCCAGCCCTCAACACCACAGCCCCAGCCCTTGGGCATTGGAGTAATGGCCTAGAATTTTCTTCACATCGTCAAAGGAGCCTGTGGCCCAGAAATGATAAGAGGCTCCAAGTGAGGTCTGATTCTCACCGACAAAGCAGGCGTGACCTCAGACAAGTCCCTTCCTCCCTCTGGGCCTCAGTTTCTCCTTCAATAAGGAGGTGGGTGAGGGTCCTGTCCTGCTCCGGAAGCTGGCAATTTGGGAAGGCGGAGACGCATTCCCAGAATCCCCTGGAGTCCTGAGGACGCCCACACCCTTTGTCCCAGCGATCCTGAGAAAGGCCACACTGATAAGGCTGTGGGTGGCCAGATGACAGCATTCTTGGGCCTCAGACGACGTGGGAGGGGCCCACCCGCTCAACTCCTCATAGCTCAGGGCAGCAAGGACAGTGCCTGCTGGGACCGTGGGCGACCCGGTGCCAGCCCCTCCTGGCATTTCAATGATGCCACAAGTGCTGGGCCACAGCAGGGAGCCACACAGTCATATCTTGCAAGGTTTCGAGGAAAGAATGCCAGTGTGGTAGGAAGGGAATTCGTCTCCTCCCTCCCACCCCTCTGGGCTCCATCTGAAGCTGGGTCCTGAGAAGCGCGATTGTCCCTTCCCGCGAAGGAGGGGCTCCCATCTGTCCCACAGACCCTCTGACTTGTTTACCAGCTCAGCCTGCCGAGGAGCAGAGCTAGGCAGGGCCCTGGTGAAGAGGGTGCAGGGCTGGCCCGGCCTGGTCGTGACACTGGGATAAGGAAGCCGGCTCTCCTCCCACTGCCTCCAGCTCACAGGGGAATCCGAAACAGCCTCTCCTCTAGGCCTCGTGGGGCCTTTCAGCCACAGCACCTACAATCCCATCGCAGCACAGTGCTTGTCAGATAAGGCATCATCTTGGATGAAAAATGTATATTTTCCCTCCTGTGAAACGCAAGCAGGATGAAATCTTTGTTTCATCGCCTGGCCACAAGTCACCCCAGAAGCTTCTATAAACAAGGGGCTGACAGTTCTAGATCATCCCATAGGCCCAGAGCTTCCGTGGAGGCCGCCCAACCCTTTGGCTAGGGCGGTGGGGGCTTGACAACTAGGTGAGCTTGGGGGTCCCTGGGCAGAGGTGAGTCTCAGGTCCCAGGGCCTTGGGTCTGCTGCTGGGTGTGGTGAGTGAATAAGGAGGGCATGGGGTATAGAATGAGCTCAGGTCCTGGCTGTGGGTCCTCTGGCCAGGACTGTGCCCCTCAGTGCCCATCTTTCCATGGGGTCCTTAGAGTCCTTCTCTTGCAGCTGTTGGGAGAATGAAACACAATGGAAAGCCAAGGGTCAGTACTAGGCACAGAGTCAGTGGTGACACGGTCAGTAGTGACAGGTAAGGCCACACCATGTCGCCAGAGACATCTATCCTCTGAGCCTTTCACCTTGGGCATGCCATTGAAGTGTCTCTCAAGTAGGAGGGGCCATGGGTGCCCCTCACTGGTGGTCAGCAGTGGGATGACCGCCTCCTAAGGCAGTGAGTTTCCCATCAATGCACATGGCGGTTACTGAAGTGGGGCTGGGGCTGAGCCTGCAGGTGGGGAGACGGGAAGGCTGCAGTATTTGGGGAGCCAGGTCCAACCCAGCAGCCTGGTGGCCCCTTCCCACTCTCAGGGAATATCCCACACCTTCCCTGAGCACTGCCCGGGGCCAGGACCTGCTGGGAAGGGAGCTGAGAATACCACAGATGTGTCCCCACCCTTGCGGGGCTCATGGGCTGAGGCTGCTAAGTAACATCTCTGTCCCTGTGACACTAGAACAGGTAGTCACGGGAAAGAAGGTTCAGGAATCCTTTGCTGTTTTCCTAACACCAGATCCTATTTTTCTTTAGCATGTCAGCAACTCCCCTCCCTTCCATGCCTGGAGACTCCTCTGTCTCCTTCAATACATATTTTTACATTATATTTATTGACATAAAAAATATAAAACCTTTAAAACATCCAGAAAAATATAAAGAAACATACCAAATATCCATGTTCTCACCACTTGGATTTAACAAATGTGAACATTTGCCATGCTTCAGATCCTCTTTTTTTTTTTTTTTTTTTTTTTT
>NW_016107944.1:530014-547604 GCF_001604975.1 Cebus imitator
TAGAGACGGGGTTTCACCATGTTGACCAGGATGGTCTCGATCTCTTGACCTCGTGATCCACCCGCCTCGGCCTCCCAAAGTGCTGGGATTACAGGCTTGAGCCACTGCGCCTGGCTCAGATCCTCTTTTTAAAACAAAATTGTATGACACAGCAATTGATGAACGGCTCATCAGTACAATGGACTGTTATTCAGCCATAGAAAGGAATGACGTATGGACCTGCCACGGTGTGCATGAGCCTCGAAGACATGATACTGAGTGAAGGAATCAGACACAAAAGGCCACAGATTGTCTGATCACATGGATTGAAATGTCCAGCTCAGGCAAATCCATGGAGACAGAAAGCAGGCAAGGGTCTACTGGGGCCTGGGGGGAGGGGATGGGGAGTTACCACCTAGTGGGTTCAGGGCTTCCTTTTGGGATGAAGAAAAATCTTTTAAACTTAGGTCATGGTGATGGTGGCACAACTCAGTTACTAGAAAAAAAAAATCACTGAATTGAACACTTTAAATGAATGAATATTCTGGTATGTGACTTGTATCTCTCTTTTTTTTTTTTTTTTTTTTTTTTTTTTTTTTTTTTTTTTTTTTTTTGACAGTCTCTCTCTGTTGCCCAGGCTGGAGTGCAGTGGTGCAATCTCGGCTCAGTGCAACCTCCGCCTCAAGCGATTCTCTCACTCACCTCTGCCCCTCAAGTAGCTAGGACTACAGGCATCCACTACCACGCTCAGCTAATTTTTGTATTTTTAGTAGACGGGGTTTCACCATGCTGGCCAGGCTGATCTCGAACTCTTGACCTTGTGATCCGCCCGCCTTGGGCTCCCAAAGTGCTGGAATTATAGGCGTGAGCCACTGTGCCCGGCCCCAATTTCCCCTTTTTTTGTAGGTCCAGCCCTACAGGGTCCCATGAGTCCCTCGCTATAGGCGTGGAGACGAGAAACAGCAGAAATAAAGACACAAGACACCAAGAAAGAGAAAACAGAGTTTGGGCCCAGGGGTCCACGGCCAGCCAAAGCGCGGAGTCCGGCAGTGGCCCTGAGTGCCTGGACACTCTGACTTTCATTGAGTACAAAGCAGGGGAAAGGTGGGCTGTGGTGGTCCGTGACAGGGTCAAGTAAATCACGTGTCTTGGAGACAGGGGCCCAAGACTTTGAAGAAGCTGAGGTGAGGAGGAAACCTAGGGCGTCAGCACTTTTTTCATGCTTGTCAAGAAATAACAAGGTCACTAAGATTTACGTTACTATTACTAATTCTTATCTTCTAAGAAAAAGAGGAACCAGGTGCAGAAGCAGAACTTGAAAGTAACCACGGAACGTGACCTCTGAAGCACAGCACCACAGAGAGACAGTTAAGTCCCCGGGTGTCTGTGGGTCTCCCTGACAGCCGCCAGGCCTACCACAAGAACTTGGAAGAGCGGAGTTTTCTCCTCACTGCCCCGAGGAAGGAGACGTCTTGGCCATCTTGGACATCTCTTTCCCCAGCTGGCTGGACAGCAGGTGCTTTCACAGCGCTGACACAGTCACACAGCCAAGGCATCCTCCAGCAACCCTTATGCGGGCGTGACAGAGGACTTACAGCATGGGTCACCTCTTTTCCAGCGCCACTTCAGTCCCATACTTCTTGACCTGAGACTTATTAGTAAGATTAAAGATTACATGATTATATAAATGTATATATTTATGATTACATATGAACAGCTATGTGATTATAATTATATATATATAGGAATAACTATATCTCTAATTTGTTTCTAATTTTATGTTTATATGAGAACACGCTGAGGCTTCAGACCCTTGCCTCGGCTCTTGTGGGGATTCCCCCACACGATTTTTATAAGGACACGGGTCATGCTGGATAAGGGCCGGTGCTACTGACCTCAGTTTAACTTGATAACCTCTGTAAAGAGCCCATCTCCACATAAAGAGAGATCATTACTGCTCCTGTTGCTGTGGCTACTGATGCCGTTTGGGGGATTCGTGGCAAGAAGGATGGACTGAGAGTGTCTGTGACATTGGGATCTAGGCTGGCAGCCTCTCCCTGGCCCTCCGGGAGGGTAGGCCTTCTGAGGCCAGGCCCCTCTCCCTTGGGTCAGGACCAACCACATGGTCCTGCTGAAAGCCAGCTGCCTCCCTTCGGTGACCATGGCCTCCCAAGAGACTCAGGATTGGAAGAGCAGCCAGGAGCACCTCCAAAAGCCAGGACATGACCGAGGCCTCAGCCAGACCCCTTGCTCTCCACAGAACCTTCCTGAGAATGAGCAGGGCTCCTGTCTAGCTGTCCCAGAGGGCAGCCGGGTCCATACCCCAGCCAGGGGCATCCCCACCCCCTCTGAAACTCCACTTCACATGGCCCATGGCCGGCTCTGTTAAGGGGCACCCTCCAAAGCAGGCTCTGACATAAGGGTTGGGAACAAGCTGTTTTGGGGGACATATGATCCCAGGAAGCACCGGTAGAGGAGGGAGGAGAGAGGAAGGTCAAAGTGACCTGTGTTAGTAAGTGGAGCCTCGCGGGCCTGGCTCTGCTGGAGACTCTCTGCTCTCCCTCCAGAGCCCAGCAGTGGGTGTCACTCACTCACTCACAGCCCTCATTGCTCTGAGCTCCCAGGATTTCTGTCCCACCCCTCTGGAGGTGGCAGGCACAGGAGCTCTGGGCTGGGCAGAGACTGTCAGAACCTTGGGAATGCCCCAAGCACAGGCAGCAAAAGCATATGCTTCCCCTGCAGAGGGGCTGAGCTGGGGTCCCCTGAAGCACTTCTAGCTGTGCAGCTGTGGGCAAGTCACAGTGAGCTGCTGCTGACAGCCAAGGCACTAGAATGTCAGCTCCCTGAGTGAAGGGGCTGGGTCTGTTCTTCTTCCTGCTTTATTCCCAGAGCCCAGAGTCTGGCACACGCAGTGCTTGGCTAATATTTGTAGGTAAATGTCTCGCGCCTCTCATGGTGTAAATCTCATTATCGATCATTGCTACTAATTCACGCACACCTCCTATGTGTCAGGCACGACGCTGGGTGCTTGGCACCCCATTTTCTCTGGATAATCCATTGTTGTTACAATAGTAGGATCACCCCCAAACATACATATGACGAAACGGGAGCAGAGCAACCAAGGGCACCCAGCCAAAAGCAGCGGAGATTTAAATCAGGTTCCAGAGCCTACATTTCTTATTCATTAAAAAAAATTAGGCCAGGTACGGTGGCTCACACCTGTAATCCCAGCACTTTGGGAGGCCGAGGCGAGAGGATCTCTTGAAGTCAGGAGTTCCAGACCAGCCTGGTCAACATGGTGAAACCCCTTCTCTACTAAAAATACAAAACTTAGCCAGGTGTGGTAGCACAGGCCTGTAGACCCAGCTACACGGAAGCCGAGACATGAGAATCGCTTGAACCAGGGAGGCGGAGGTTGCAGTGAGCCAAGATCACGCCACTGCACTAAACCTGGCCACAGAGCGAGACTCTGTCTCAAAAAAAAAAAAAAATTATATGTGAAATGGAAGAAAAAAGTCAAATAGACACAAAGAACAAAACAAGCCTAAAGATCTAACGTACAGCATGGGACCCATAGCTAAGAAAGTTGCACAGTGTGTGGGATTCATGTTGAGGAGATTTTAGCTCTTCCTGCCACAAAAGCAAACACTGCGGGTCACTGTGAATATCTCAGATGATAGATCTGTTTATTTGTTTCATTATAGTTATCATTTTACTGTCTTTATATATAAGATAGCCTTTATATCTTAAATATACACAATAACATTTATTTATTTACATATGTATGTATGTATTTATGTTTTGAGATGGGTCCTCACTCTGTAGCCAAGGCTGGAGTGCAGTGGCGTAATCACTGCTCACTGCAGCCTCAACCTCCCAGGCTCAAGTGATCCTCCCACCTCAGCCTCCCAACTAGCTAGGACTACAAGGGGTGCACAATCACATCCAGCTAATCTCTGTATTTTTTGTAGAGACAGGGTTTTTCCATGTTGCCCAGGCTGATCTCCTGGGCTCAAGGGATCCTCCCACCTCAGCCTCCCAAAGTGCTGGGATTACCAGTGTGAGCCGCCTCACCCGCCTTTGCCTGTTATTGAAATTCGACCAGAGCCTGGCCTTTTCACCTCCATGGTATGCTGTGTCGTTTGGTTAATAAAGATCTTGAGCAAATTCTGGACCAGGGCCTGTGGAAGGGTAGGTGGAACTCAACTGCCATGCCCAGTTTTCTCAGCCCTACCCCATGATTCCAGAGTGAGAGCTGTGTGCACGATTCTGAAAGCTGTGTGTGCACGATTCTGAAAGCTGTGTGCGCGATTCTGAAAGCTGTGTGTGCGCGATTCTGAAAGCTGTGTGTGCGCGATTCTGAAAGCTGTGTGTGTACAATTCTGAAAGCTGTGTGTGGTGCCACTCAGGAGCCAGGAGGACGCTGGACCACACTGGCTGTGAATCCTGGCTCCCTGCTTCCTGGCTGTGTGAACGTGGGCCAGTTACCCGGAGCTCAGTTTCCCCGTCTGCAAAATGTGAATAAGGATAATACTTACTCCTCAGACAGTTGTCAGGATTAAGATATGGTGCTTAAACCCGGTACGGTGGCTCAGACCTGTAATCCTAGAAGTTTAGGAGGCCGACGCAGAAGGATCTCTTGTCTGGGTGTTCCAAGATACTGTGAGCTATGATCACACCACTGCCCTCTAGCTTGGGCAACAGAACAAGATCTTATCTCAAACATTTTTTTAAATTAAAGAAAAAAAGAGTCTGTGCTGAGAATAATCCTGGCATTGGGCAAGTCATACAGAAGTTGATGTTATAACTTGTTTTTTTCTCTCTCACTATAAAAGTCACACGTGTGCGTGGTTGCAAGGTCAGGTGGTGATGGGCACTCTGGTCCTTTTTCCTGGAGCTGCTGGACCATTACAGGGCGGAGGGAGTCAGCCTTCCTCGGGCGCCTCACTCAGCTGCCCTTGTCTGCCTGGACAGACTTGCCTCTGGGTGTGACCATTGGGAAGGAATCCTGCCCCATCGCTGACAATGAGCTGCATTCTTCAGAGAGGCTGCCCCAGTCCCCTCAGCTGACGTAAGCCCCGGGTGTGGCAGGTGCACTCAGGAGGCAGGGCTGCCTGCCCAGTGACGGGTGGAGCCACATGCCTGCCCAGGGCTGGGTCCACCCATTGCGGCCCGGCCGAGGCCACCATACACATGGTTTTCAGCCATGCCTCATTTGTTTGCTATGTGACTCTGGGCTGCAAAGCCCACTGCTGTGCACCACAGGACAGGGCCCTGCAGTGGCTGCTGTACCTGAGGACTCAAGGTGGCCGGGGAAGCCCCTGGTGGGACTTGGCAAGGGAAGCAGGGCCTGTGGATAGGTGAAGAGCTGTCATAGGGAAAGGCACCCTCCTGAGCCCCTCCAGGCCTCTCCAGACCAGGCCCACCACATACTGCCTGTGCAACCTCTGGTGAGTGACCTCACCTCTCCAAGCCTCAAAGTCCTGATCCCACCTTCCTCCAGGGACCATTGGGAGGGTGCAGTGAGAGGGTGAGTCTGAGGCCTCTGGGGCCTGGCAGGCTCTATATGCATGGCAACCACCTGCCCACACTCTCCCCACACATCCGCTCATTCCCAAAACCTCCTGGGAACATCCACCATGCCAGGCACAGTGCCAGACAGAAGGGGACAGAGAGAAACAATATCAACAACCGCTCTGCTCTTGTGGAGCTGGCATTCTAGTACAGGAGACAGACAAGGTGCTTCTGAGGAGGGAGCCAGGCTCATCAGGCAATCCACATCACTGCTCAGGAGGAGAATGCAGAGCGAGGGAATGAGCGCCCAGTGTTTGAGGAGCAGAGCTGGCCTCTGGGCACCCGCTCTAGGGAGCAGGTTTTCCACCTCATTTTTAGGGCCCTAGGGGATCCCCTCCACTGCAAATGTATGGGGATGGCATCAGCCTTTTACAGAGGGGAAGTTCTTCCTAAGAACAAACCAAAGTCCTTCCGAGGGACTTTGCAACTGAAGCTGAACCTTCTTTCTTTTCCTCCAGATGGAGTTTTGCTCTGTCGCCCAGGCTGGAGTACAATGGCACAATCTTGGCTCACTGCAACCTCTGCCTCCTGGGTTCAAGTGATTCTTCTGCCCCAGCCTCCCGAGTAGGGGTTATAGGCATGCAACACCTGTAATTTTGTATTTTTACACACCTGGCTAATTTTTTGTATTTTTAGTAGAGACAGGGTTTCACCATGTTGGCCAGGCTTGTCTCGAACTCCTGACCTTATGATCTGCCTGCCTCAGCCTCCCAAAGTGCTGGGATTACAGGCATGAGCCACTGTGCCCGGCCAAGCTGAGCCTTCTCTTTTAGTCACCCTTGCCCCCCCAGACCCAGAGCCAGCTGGTTCCTCCTGCCTCCTGCTCACAGCTCCGGGACAGCATCCTGGTGGAGAAAGTCAGTGAAACACCAGGTGGCCTAAGTTATCTTCCTAGGACCCCAAGACGGAGCTATTTTATCAGCTCTGGGATGCGGTGAGAGGGGGCAAATCCCTGCAAAAGAAACTGGCCCCAGGGCACCAAGGGAAGTCCAGGCCATGTCTGAGTGCTCCGCACAGGGACAGAAAGAGATACAGTTGAGGATTTTGTGAGGGAGGGGGTATGTGGGTGGTAGTAATGAGGGGTATTCGAGACAGTGCCCAGTAACTACCCAGTAACTAGGAAGTGGGGGAGGATCAAGCAAGCTGTAGATTCAGGCACAGCCAGATCCAGAGCTCCAAGGCTTGGGCTATGGCTGTTGCCCACCACCCCCTCCCCCGTGTCATCCAGGCCTCAGTCACCTTCCTCTCTATGACACAATTGCCTCCTCCCTAGGGCTCCCTCCTTCCACCCTTGCCCCCACAAATCCACTCTCCATGTATTTTTAAAACCATGCCACTCCCCTGCTTAACTCCTCCCCCCATGGCTTCCTGACACCCTCTGCATAAAGCAGAAACTCCTTACCCAGGCCTCAGAGGCCCCCATTGACCTTCCCAATCCCACCTCGCTCTCCTTTCCCTTCACTGCCTCTGTCCTTTCTGTCCCTTGACCACACCAAGCACACCCCCACCTGGCCGACATGGCATCTGCTGTCCCCTCCTCCTGGTGCGTGACCATGTGGCTGCCCCTTCTCAGCAGGACAGCCCAGATGTTGCTGTCCTTGGCCATGTAGTCCCCAGCCCTCTGTCCACTCCCCACACTAGTGCTGTCCAGCTGCTCCTTCTGCGATGCAAGTGCTCTTTGTCCACTGTCACCAGCCTGTCAGAAGTCACCAGACCCATGTGACTAATGAGCCCCTGAAATTTGGCCGCTGCAACAGAGGAACTGGACTCTCAATTTTCAATTACTCCAATTACTTGAGACTCAAATGGCCACATGGGGCTAGTGGCCACCATTTGGACAGAACAACTCCAGTGTTCCACATGGTGTAATTTTATTTGCTAGCCTTTAGCACAAAGTGATGTGATCTTACTTCTTCACTTGCTTTCTGTCTCTGACTAGAGCATCAGCTCCGTGAGGCGAGGATCACATCTGTCTTGTCCATTGCTCAATGTCAGGGCTTAGAAGTGGGCCTGGCATATAGTTAGTGCTCAATATGTAATTGCTGAGTGAATGAATGACTCTTGGGGCCATGAACTCTGAATTTCTCCAAAAGGAATGCTAGTTCTGGCAGGGGTTGCTGCTGTGTGACCTCAAGTCAGGATTTTGTCCCCTCTGGGCTCAGCGTCCTGACCAAGGGGCACCAGGGCACCTCTGTTCCTAAGGCTCTGCGGCTTCATGCTGCTTACTCTGCCCAAGCTGCCCCATCTATGTTTCATCCTCGATGCCCACTCCTACCCTCCCCGGCTACCCCATAGGAAGGGGGCCAGACAGGCTTCCTGTGCTGGGAGACTGTGTCTAGAGAGCCATCAAAGCAGGCTGCCTGTGCCTGTCTCCTAGCAACAAATGGCCTTAGGAAGTATTTGGGAGCGGGATATTGTGGTCACTGTGGGTCTGTGTCCCAAATCAACAGCTATCCAGCTGGCCAAGGGCAAGCGTTTCCCAGGAGCCAGGCCAGGGCAGGCTGGTGGCTGTAGCATGTGCACCAGGATTCTGCTCCAGGATCCTCCAAGCCTGGACCCTGCAGCTGGCCACCCGCACCCTTCTCGGGCCTGTGCTTGACATTCAGAGGTGGCAGGGGTGGGGGCTTGGGCCCTGCATGCTTCTTGTGGGGAACTGTAGGGAACAGGCATGAGGAAGTGAAGAGCAGGTGCTGACTGTGAGTGACTCTTGAACCCTGACTGCCCCAGCATCCAACACTCACACGCACACACATGCGCCTACTCAGCCGGACACAACACACAGCTATGCACGCTGACACACTCTCACACAGAGGCATGGGCATAGACGTGTACTTATCTTACTCTATTTATTATTTTTATTACTTTTATTTTTAGAGACAAGCTCTAACTCTGTCGCTCAGCCTGGAGTGCAGTCACACCATCCTAACTCACTGCAGCCTCAATCTCATGGGCTCAAGTGATCCTCCCGCCTCAGCCTCTTGAGTAGCTGGGACTACACGTGTGTGCCACCATGCCCAGCTAATTTTTTTTTCTTTTTTTTTTTGAGATGGAGTCTTGCTCTTGTTGCCCAGGCTGGAGTGCAATGGCACACCAGATCTTGGCTCACCACAACCTCTATCTCCTGGGTTCAAGCAATTCTCCTGCCTCAGCCTCCTGAGCAGCTGGGATTACAGGCAGGTGCCACCACGCATGATTAATTTTGTATTTTTAGTAGAGATGGTGTTTCTGCATGTTGATCAGGCTAATCTCGAACTCCCGACCTCAGGTGATCTGCCCACCTTGTCCTCCCAAAGCGCTAGGATTGCAGGCATGAGGCAACTTGCTTAGCCCAGACACACACATAGATGTGGACACATGGACCCCCATACATACAACAGACATGCAAACATACACAGCTCAATCAGACAGAATAGACACACACACACAATGACACTCACAGACAATCACATAGAAGCCCAGATATATATGCACTGGGGCCAGCCTAAGAGCACAGATGCCCACAAACTCACATAAGTATGTACCATCATCTCTCACATCATATAACAGACACACAAAGATGGATGCCTCTGTACAATTCATACACATCTTCACAACTCAGAGATGCAGACACAGACCCCCAGATAAACAGGCCAACATGCATGCAGACACATAACACGGTCATTCCTAGAGACACTCCCAGAGATAGCCAGACTCCTCCGGACATGGAGAGACACATAAGGAGATGATATATCCTTGACTCTGACATACACGCACACACATACACACGAGTCACAGCCTCTGTAGTGATCTGGTGAACTAGAAGTGTCAGCCCCCCAGCCCTGTGGACTCTGAGCAAACCTCCACTCCTCAGCCTGGCCACATGCAAGCCAGCAGGCCGGAAGAGCTGCCGCCTCTCCCTGCCCCGGCCAGCTGGCCGTCCTCCAGGCTTGGTGCGGATGGTGGGGCCAGGGCAGGGACAGCCCAGCCTGAGGCCTGTGTTGCCTGCCTCTTGAGTCCCAGGCCTCTTCTTGGCTGTGTGACCCTGAAGGCGACCTGCCCACAACTCACTGGGCCCTGAAAATTTGTGTAACAACCTTGATTTCTGGTTTCTTTTGGAAAATTAAGAGATTGGTCAGGACTAGGCCCAAATCCTGCAGGACAGACGGCTGCTGACCGAGACCATGGAGCTGCTGCTGGTGGTAGGAGCATGAGCACCCCAGCTCACTGAGGCCCCTGCCGTCACCTGCCTGGCCCCAGAGGCATCTGAGTGTGTGACCCTGGAACTACATGCTTCCCTGCATGTCTTGAAAAAGAAAAAAATGTCAATCCAGAGAGCGGGTTAGTACAACTTTCCTGGCACTTTGCTTAGTGATACTTATCAAGAGCCTTAACAATGTGTTTATCTTTTGCCTTAGCAATCCCAACCCATGAATTTATTCTAAGAAAAAAAAATAAAAGAGGTACACAAACACTGTTCATGAATGGCTTATATGCACATACACATATACATATGTATACAGTCCCATGTCCTTGCATGTGTGTACATGTGTAGGCTGGAGTGCAGGGGTGCAATCTCAGCTCACTGCAACCTCTGCTTCCCAGGTTCAAGTGATTCTCCTGCCTCAGCCTCTCAAGTAGCTAGGATTACCAGTGTGCATCAACACACCTGGCTAATTCTTTTGTATTTTTAGTAGAGATGGGGTTTCACCATGTTGGCCAGGCTGGTCTTGAACTCCTATCCTCAGGTGATCCACCCACTTCGGCCTCCCAAAGTGCTGGGATTACAGGCGTGAGCCACTGTGCCCGGCCTACATGTGTATATATACACATTCATGTAGACACATACCTTGTTATTAGTGCTTTTACAAAAATGGCCTCATTCAGCAAAAACTATATGAGACCATACATACTTTCCCCTTAATATGTTGTGAATACATTTCTAGGCTAATAAATATCTACATCCTGATTTTTTGAATAATTTTTGTTTAATGATTTTAGATTTACAGCAAAGTTGCACAAAGTGTCCATACACTCCACCCACCTTCCCCTATTGTGAACATCTTACATGACCATGCTACATTTGTCAAAACTAAAAACTTAACATTAGTAAAACATTATTAGCTAGGCGACAGACTTTACTGGGATTTCGCCAGTTTCCCACTAATGCCCTTATTCTGTTCCAACATCTCATCCAGCATCCCACGTGGCATCCAGTCTGCATCATCTCCTGAGGATCCTCTGGTCCCTAACAGTTCTGAGTCTTGTTTTCCATGACCTTGACACTTTCAAAGAATGCTGCTCAGGTATTTTGTAGAATGCCCCTCATTTGGGTTTGTCTCATGTTTTTCTCATGATGAGACTGAGGTTACCAGTTTTTGGGTAAAAGACTACAGCGGTGAGGTGCCCCTGTCATCGTGTCAGGGGGTACCCCATAGCCACAGGACTTGCCACCAGCGATGTTGAGGGAGCATCTGCTGAGTTTCTTCACTGTAAAAGGACTGTTTTTCTTCTTTCCATACGCCATTCTGTGGATGAAAATCATGAAGTCCGCTCCACACTAGGAAAGGATGAGAATGAAGCTCCGCCTCTTGGAAGGTGTGGTTATCTATGTGTATTATTAGAATATGATTTTAAATGACAGAACGATGTTCCATTTTATGGATCTGCCCTCATTTATCTAGCAGGTCCCCCAATGTCACACACTTCCATGACTTTCAGTTTTTCCTTTTACAAACAAAGCTGCAAACCACAGTGCTGTAGCTCAACTTCAAATTCAACAAAAGTTGTGTATTCTTTTTTCTTTTGAGACAGGGTCTTGCTCTGCCACCCAGGCTGGAGTTACAGTGGTGTGATCACAGCTTACTGTAGCCTCGAAATCCTGGGCTCAAGCAACCCTCCTGTCTCGGCCTCCCAAGCAGTTACAACTATAGGCATGAGCCACCATGCCTGGCTGATGTTTTAAAATGTTTTTGTAGAGATGGGGTATTGCTATGTTGCCCAGGCTGGTCTGGAACTCCTGACCTCAAGCAATCCTCCTGCCTCGGCTTCCCAAAGCACTAGGATTTCAGGTGAAAGCCATCACACCTGGCCTCCACAGTTTTCAAACAACTTCTCTGTAACAGACACTGCATACCCTAGTGAACAATGTTTGTATACCTCTTTATTTTTTTTCCTTAGAATAAATTCACAGGTGGGGATTACTAGGGCAAAAGATACGCACATGGTTAGGACTCTTGATAAGCATCACTAAACAAAGCTCCAGGGAATTTGTACTCATCTGCTTTCTGGATTGACAATTTTTTCTTTTTCAGCCTTTTTTTTTTCTTATTACAAAAATAATTTATGTTTTAAGGAGATAACTGGAAATCGCTTACTGGACATTCAATGATATTAAAGACATTATTTTTTTAGGTGTGATAATAGTATTGTGGCTACTCTTTGAAAATCGTTCTTATCTTTTACAGACACACACAGTGGATGAGGGGGTATGGTTGAAACAAGACTTGCCTGAGTTGACATGGAAGCTGGGTGATAGATACATCCACCTTCATTGTATGATTTTCTCTGTATTAGTAAGAAAATGAAAGCTTATATTAAATATGTTAAACACGATATAAATCTATAGCTTACATGTGAGTCCCCGTTCTTTCACCTCCCAAGGTTAACAGCAATGAACGATTAGGTGTATGTGCCCCCGAACTTCTCCATGCAAACACTGACTGTGAATATTGCCAGCACACATGCTCTTAAAACAAGAATGAGCTACAACAATGCACACCATTTCTCCACTAACTTTTTCACTTCACCATATTTTCAGACAGTTGACCTTGTTAACGCTATCTCAGTCTTTAACAGCTCCATGGTACTCCACTATATCAAAGAACCATAATTTATTCATCTGATCCTCTAATGGTAGACAATTGGAGTGTCTCCATTTTTCTGCTATTAAGAACAATAATGCAATGAACATCCTTGTACATAATACCTCTGTGTACCTGTGTAAGCAATTTTACAGCTTATCTTTCTAAAAGTGGAATCACTGTGTCAAAGGGGTCACAGACTTAACATTTAAATAAAATTCCAGCTTACCCTTTTGGTGGACTTTCTGTGTCCAGTACACTACATTCTCTCCTAGTGCAAATCTGGAGACTATTTTCATTTGGTGCCTGCTGTAGAAAAGTCTCATGGAGTCACAGCTGGAAATGGCCTCAGAGATCTTGTGTTCTGGCTTCCAGGGAAGGGTGGGGCCCAGCCCCGACGCTGTCAGGACCGCATGCAGCTCCTTGGATTGGAGGTTGTGTACAGCAGTGCTGATTAAGATGCTGCAAATATCTGAATCCCAGTACCATTTACTGTTGTATGACCTTGAACATTTGCCCTGTCTGTGCCTCAGTTTCCTCACCTGTAAGCGGGGATAATAGTAATCCTGGGGTGGCAACTGGAAAGGGTCTAGGAGATTTTTCTCGAAGCTACATTTAAAAAGTACATATTTATTTGGGGTGGCTTTTGGGGTATTGATGGTGGATGGGGGGGGTACTAGGGACCCCCATCAGGTAGCACCAATCCTGCCAGAGCTAATTTCAAATGATGACAGCTGGACTTAGTGAGATTTGACCTGATGGATGCCCAGCACATGGCACACAGCCTGGCACACATTCAATGATCATGAGTTCTTGAGTGCTGACAGGTGCTAGCTGGGACAGGGAGACCAACATTTCAATCCAGGAGAGGAAAGCCCAAGCAACAGGAAAAGAGGGGACCCAAGAGATGGCCTAGTCTGGCCCGCCACTTATTATTGTAAATAAAGTTTGATTAGAACACAGCTGAACCTGTTCATTATGTATTGTCTATGGAACCTTGAGCAGAAGGGGAGGCCACGGGGAAAGGATAGGCTCTGAGGCTGCAAGGAGAGGACGAGGGCCCAGCCAGCCCTGTCTCAGTCCAGCCTCTGACGACCCCACCCAGCTACCAGATACCATGCAGCTGCACTTACAGCAAGCGAGACCAGCAGGACTGCTGGGCAGAGCCTAGTCAACTCTTAGAACCAGAGAAACAAGAAAACAGTGCTCAAGCCACTCTGCTTGGTAGGGTGGGGTAGTTTTCTCCGGCAATAGCTGACTGAGACACCATCACACCAGAGCCTTTGCCTTTCCACCCTCCTTTATCCAGTGGTTCAAACTCCTATGTGGCTATGAGAATCCCCCTGAGGAGACTTTACAGACACCAATTAAATCAGAATAGCTCGGAATGGGCCAGAGTAGGAATCTTTTTTTTTTTTTTTTTTTTTGGAGACAGGGTTTAGCTCTGTTGCCCAGGCTGGAATACAGTGGCACAATCTAGGCTCACTGCAACCACCACCTCCCGGCTCAAGTCACCTGAGTAGCTGGGATTGCAGGCCTGTGCCACAATGCCTGGCTATTTTTTAAATTATATTATTATTATTTTTGAGAGGGAGTCTCACTCTGTCACCCAGGCTGAAGTGCAATAGCATGGTCTCCGCTCATTGTAATCTCTGCCTCCTAGGTTCAAGCAATTCTCTCACTTCAGCCTCCCAGGTAGCTGGGACTACAGACATATGCCACCACACCTGGCTAATTTTTGTATTTTTAGTAGAGACTGGGTTTAACTATGCTGGCCAGACCTTGGTCTCAACTCCTGACCTGGTGATCTGCAGGCCTCAGCTTCCCAAAGTGCTGATTACAGGCGTGAGCCACTGCGGCAGGCCAACACCTGGCTAATTTTTGTATATCTAGTAGAAATGGGTTTTGCCACATTGGCCAAACTGGACTCAAACTCCTGGCCTCAAGTGATCCATCTGCCTAGGCTCCCAAAATGCCGCAATTACAGGCATGAGCCACCACCATGTCCAGCCTCCAGAGTAGGAATTCTTTAAATTCCCCAGGATTTGAGAACCATAGCTCCACCTACTGTTTCCAAAACATGCCTAACAGCAGAAATATTTTTTTAAAAAAGATTCTTAGTCTGGGCACAGTGACTCACACCTGTAATCCCAGCACTTTGGGAGGCTAAGGCAGGGGGATATCCTAAGCACAGGAGTTCTAGGCCAGCCTGGGCAATATAGTGAGACCCGTCTCTGCAGAAAAATTAGCAGGTGCAGCAGCACGCTGCTGTAGTCCCAGCTACCTGGGAGGCTGATGGGGGAGAATCACATGGGCCCAGGAGGTTGAAGCTGCAGTGAGCCAAGATGGCGCCAATGCACTCCTGGAGCAAGACTCTGCCTCAACAACAACATAGATTCCTGCACTCCAACAGACCCTGTAAACCTGTAGCATTCACACATTCCCCCAGATGAATCCTATTATCAATCGATGTGACAGCTTTCTCTAGGTTGTCTTTTGGCCAGGCAGCTGGACAGTGGAGGACAGGAGTGACACCTCGGCCCCTTCCTAGCAGAGTGATCCTGCACAAATTACTCCAGGTGTCTGACCCTTCATTTCCTCAAGCACATCACGGGGGAAAGAATGCCTAGCGCAGTATCTGGCAGAGAGTCAGCCTTGGCTAATCTCCCATAACGGAGCTGACAGCTCTTCGAGTGCGCTGACGACATCTCTTAGTCATCCCTTGAAATACTACCCGCTATTACTTCTCTGCTCCTCAGTCTCCTCCTGTGTAAAATGGGGATGAGAATGAAGAGGTGAAACTTTAATGAGCAACCACTGTCTCCAGCACTTCCTGACACTATGACTCCTACGAGAGGTCCTGGTACACAGTAGGTGCTAAACTAATCCTCTCCGAGCTGGGTTTGGGGAAGATGCCTCCGTCAGGTGTGCAGCGGGGGCGCGGGAAGGCGAGTCTGGGGGTGGAGGGCTTACCAAGAGCCAGCAGGAGGTCGGCTCCGCCTTTCCCCGCGGCCCCCGCTGGAGCCCGGCAGCTGTCAGCCCGGCGGGCCTCGGCGACAGGCCACCAAACCTGAACGTCGCGGCCTCCGCCTTCCCGGACTGCACAACTTACCTTGCGCTCGTTGGCCCTTGGTCCCGCCCCCGGCTACCATTGGCCCAGGGGTTCTTTGTTAGCGGAGTGCGGTGTCGCCATTGGCCGACGGGGCTGCCGATTGCGTCGGGGCACGGCCCCACTCCGCCCGCCCCGGCACCTTCCAGAGTTCGGCGGGAGTACTTGAATCGCGCTACTCTCTCTGCAGTGGCCGCGGGGCCGGGAAGCCTGCGGCTACGGCAGCCGAGACGAGCCTGGCCGGCGGCGACCAGTACCTGGGAGGCGAGCCGCAGCAGGAGGCAGCGGGCAGGAGCCCGCGTCCATGGGCCTGCGGCGGCCGGGCGCGGCGGTGCGGGTGGGCGCGGGGGGCGCGCGCGCTGTGAGGCCGGGGCGACGAGGGGCTTCGGCGCGTGCTACCAGCCGCCTGCGAGGAGGCGGGGCCGGGCCTGAGGCGGGGCTGGTGAGCGAGGCTGCGGCGGCCGCGCTGAGCCCTGAGCCCTCCTGGAGCGCCCCGCCGGCCGGCCTGCGGCGCCACCAAGTCGGCGGCCAAGGAAAACCCGTGCAGGAAATTCCAGGCCATGTCTTCAACAAGGGCGAGTGTCAGAACTGCTTCAAGCCCCGCGAGTCGCATCTGCTCAACTACGAGGACCTGAGGCAGGTGAGCTGCCTGGCCGGGCCGGACACCTCCATCCTGGGAGCCGCGGGCCGGGGCAGGGAATTGCGCGAGTCCTGGAGCATGGGGACGAAGGGAAGTGCATTGATGGAGCAGAGACAAACTCAGCTATGCCGAAAAATAACATCCTTTCTTGTTCCCATTGCCCAACTGTTTGAAAATGATTTTGGGGTGACTCAAAAGCGCCCGGTTTCCCTTAGTAGGAACAAAGCACTTGGGGATTGGATGCCGCTTGAAGGGACCCCCTCCCTCAGAGTCTTGCTTGGGACCAGACTTGGACTTGTCCAGCCAGAGTGACCCAGGGAGTCGGTTTGTTGGGGGAGACTTTGGGCTTCTGTCTAGTGGGACCCAGCCTGCCCCGATTCGGAATCGTCATCACCGTCAAGGACTGGAGAAAGGTGAAGGGTGTCCGAGTCTGGCAAGGAGGGTCTTGCTCTTGAACTTAGGCCAGGGGTCTGTAGTTGAGGGGAGAGCTGGGGCCATTTCCCTGGTCAGTGGCCGAGGGGTGAGGAGACCTGTGGGTCCTCGGGAAAGTTGGTTTCTGTCTCCCAGCCTTCTCTGTCAAACAGAGTTGTGACTGAGTTGTATGTAGCTCCCAAACCTGCATCAGAGTCACAGCCATTAAACACAGATTCTGCCCTCCCCCCGCCCCCGCCCCCGCCCTGGAGTGATTTGGGAGATGGGGAATTTGTATTGCTAAAAGGCCCCAAGAGGCTTGGCTGCAGTCCCCAGGTCCCTCGGGAACCCCTGCAGTGATTGACTTCTGAACTCCTAGAGGTCCAGGATTCTGAGCCTTGTGTGCACCTCCTTGGGATGTGCCTGGGTGCTCTCCCCACAGCCATCATCTCTATCCTCCTCAGAGCTTTCTCTCGGCCTCCTGAATGAAGCCAGGGGAACTTCCTTCACATTCCAGTCCAGTGTTACCTAGTTGTAGCCACTCCTGTCGCAGAAGAACCCCTTAGACTGAAAACGTTGCTGTGTGTTCAGTGAAGGGGCCTAGCTGTTTTTGATGCCACTTCAGTGCACCCGGGGTTTGACTTGTTTACATGACCAACTGGAGTTGGGTGATGGGGCAGTGCCTGGAGCACGGGGCATTTCTCTGAGGTCAGGTTTCCAACCTCCAGGAAAAGATTCTTTGCATCTAAAACCAGAAAGCTTAATCAAACACTCAAGGCTGCAAAGTCACAGATGGTTAAGATACCAAGGGCTTTAGGGAAGGTCAGCTTGGGACGGGTAGAACTCAGTGACCTGGGAAAGTGTTCTGGAGTGTAAAGAACTTGCTTACCTCTTCTCATCTGGATGCTTTTATTCGGGGAAACAGTTTATGTGATGAGGGGGTGTTGGGAGACTTTGCTTCAAGTGTTGGGCTGTCACTTTCACCCGTGTGACCTTGAACAAATCCCTTTACCTCTGTTTAAATTTCCTTATCTGTAA
>NW_016107944.1:547636-581245 GCF_001604975.1 Cebus imitator
GGCGCGATCTCGGCTCACCGCAACCTCCGCCTCCTGGGTTCAGGCAATTCTCCTGCCTCAGCTTCCTGAGTAGCTGGGATTACAGGCGCGCGCCACCATGCCCAGCTAATGTTTTGTATTTTTAGTAGAGACGGGGTTTCACCGTGTTGACCAGGATGGTCTCGATCTCTTGACCTCGTGATCCACCCGCCTTGGCCTCCTAAAGTGCTGGGATTACAGGCTTGAGCCACCGCGCCCAGCCCTATATTAAATATTTTAAACACGATATAAATCTCTAGCTTACGTGTGAGTCCCCGTTCTTTCACCTCCCAGGGTTAACTGCAATGAATGATTAGGTGTATATGCCCCTGACCTTCTCCATGCAAACACTAACTGTGAATATTGCCAACACACACGCTCTTAAAACAAGAATGAGCTACAACAATGCACACCATTTCTCCACTTTTTCACTTCACCGTATTTTGAGATGGCTGGCCTTGTTAACACTTTCTCCAACTTTAACAGCTGCATAGTACTTCCCTATATCAAATAACCATAATTTATTCATCTGATCCTCTAATGGTAGACAACTGGAGTGTCTTCAATTTTCTATTAAGAACAATAATGCAATGAACATCCTTGTATATAATACCTCTGTGTACCTGTGTAGGCAATTTTACAACCTATCTTTCTAGAAGTGGAATCGCTATGTCAAAAGGGTCACAGACTTAACATTTAAATAAAATGTCCAACTTGCCCTTCTGGTGGACTTTCCTTTCTTTTTTTTGAGACAGAGTCTCACTCTTGTTGCCCAGGCTGGAGTGCAACGGCGTGATCTTGGCTTACCACAACCTCTGCCTCCTGGGTTCAAGCGATTCTCCTGCTCCAGCCTCCTGAGTAGCTGGGATTACAGGCACCCACCACCATGCCTGGCTAACTTTTTTGTACTTTTTAGTGGAGATGGGGTTTCATCCTGTTGGTCAGGCTGGTCTTGAACTCCTCACCTCAGGTGATCCACCCGCCTCAGCCTCCCAAAGTGTTCTAATTACAGTTGTGAGCCACGGCACCCGGCCACCTTCTGGTGGACTTTCTGTGTCCAGTACACTACATTCTCTCCTAGTGCACATCTGGAGACTATTTTCATTTGGTACTTGCTATAGAAAAGTCTCATGGAAGGCCGGGCGCGGTGGCTCAAGCCTGTAATCCCAGCATTTTGGGAGGCCGAGGCGGGTGGATCACGAGGTCAACAGATCGAGACCATCCTGGTCAACATGGTGAAACCCCGTCTGTACCAAAAATACAAAAAATTAGCTGGGCATGGTGGCGCGTGCCTATAATCCCAGCTACTCAGGAGGCTGAGGCAGGAGAATTGCCTGAACCCAGGAGACGGAGGTTGCGGTGAGCCGAGATCGCACCATTGCACTCCAGCCTGGGTAACAAGAGCGAAACTCCGTCTCAAAAAAAAAAAAAAAAAGAAAAGTCTCATGGAGCCACAGCTGGAAAGGGCCTCAGAGATCTTGTGGTCTGGCTTCCAGGGAAAGGTGGGGCCCAGCCCCGATGCTGTCAAGGCCGCATGCAGCTCCTTGGGTTGGAGGTTGTGTAGTGCAGTGCTCACAAAGATGCTGCCCATGTCTGAATCCCAGCCTTAACATTTACTGTTGTATAACCTTGCATGCTTGCCCTCTCTGTGTCTCAGTTTCCTCATCTGTAAGCTAGGGATAATACTAATTCTAGAGTGGCAATTGGAAAGGGGCTAGGAGAGTTTCCTCAAGCTACCTTTGCAAAGTATATGTTTATTTTCAGTGGCTTTGGGGGGAATTGATGAAGGACCGGGGGTGGGCACTAAGGACCCCCATCAGGCACCACCAACGCTGCCAGAGCTAACTTAAAATGATGACAGCTGGACTCAGTGAGATGAGACATGATGACGCCCAGCACATGGCACACAGCCTGGCACACTGTCAGTGCTCAATAGTCATGAATTCTTGAGTGATGACAGGTGCTGGCTGGGACAGGGAGACCAACTTTCAGAGAGACTGTCTAGGAGAGAGAAGCACAAGCAACAGAAAAAGAGGGAACCCAAGAGATAGCCTAGTCCAGCCCGCCACTTTCTACTATAAATCAAGTTTGACTGGAACACAGCTATGCCCCTTCATTATGTCATTATGTATTGTCTATGGATACTTGTATGTGATAATAGCAAAGTTGAATAGCTTAGACAGAGACCATATGGCCCAAAAAGCCTAAAATATTTACTAACTGGCCCTTTACAGAAAAAATCTGCCACCCCCGGCATAG
The DNA here is from genome assembly GCF_001604975.1 of Cebus imitator. Classification (NCBI taxonomy): domain Eukaryota; kingdom Metazoa; phylum Chordata; class Mammalia; order Primates; family Cebidae; genus Cebus; species Cebus imitator. The sequence goes on from NW_016107944.1 coordinate 549,914, forward strand.
GGGTTTTAGGAGTACTAATACATGCCGACGGTTCCTGAGCTCACACGGTGTTTCAGGGACGGTTCTAAGCACATCACATATATAAATTTCTTTAGTCCTCACAATACTCCTATGACATGGTTACTATTTATGGTAGCTAGTCTCAACAGTGGCCCAGTGAAGCACGTCTCCTGGGGCAAACACCCCTGTGTGCCCCCCATCTTGAGTCTGGGACATCCTGTGCCATGTGCTGACTAATGGCATGTGGTCGAGTGCCAGGCCTGGCCTTTAGGAGGATGGGCACTTCTGCTTCCTTGCTCTGGGAAACCTTGAGGAGCTGCCCGCAGAGCAGAAGGGGAGGCCACAAGGAAAGAGGGGCTCTGAGGCTGCAAGGAGAGGATGAGGGCCCCGCCAGCCCTGTCTCAGTCCAGCCTCCAAAGACCTCACTCAGCTACCGTGCAGCTGCACTTATAGCAAGCAAGACCAGCGGGGCTGCTGGGCAGAGCACAGACAACTCTCGGAATCAGAGAAACAAGAAAATGGTGCTCAAGCCACTCTGCTTGGTAGGGTAGGGGTGTTTTCTGCAGCAACAGCTGACTGAGACACCACCACACCAGAGCCTTCACCTTTCCACCCTCCTTTATCCAGTGGTTCAAACTCCTACGTGGCTATGAGAATCCCCTGAGGAGCCTTTACAGATACCAATTAAATCAGAATATCTGGGAATGGACCAGAATAGGAATCTTTTTTTTTTTTTCCTTTTCTTATTTGAGACAGGGTCTAGCTCTGTCACCCAGGCTGTAGTACAGTGGCACAATCTCAACTCACTGCAACCTCTGCCTCCTCCCAGGTTCAAGCCACCTGAGTAGCTGGGATTAGAGGCCTGCATCATGATGCCCAGATAATTTTTGTATTTTTAGTAGAGACAGTTTTTGTCATGTTGGCCAAGCTGGTCTTGAACTCCTGGCCTCAAGTGATCCACCCACCTTGGCCTCCCAAAGTGCTGGGATTAGAGGCATAAGCCACCGCACCCAGCCTCTAGAGTAGGAATTTTTTAAATCCCCCAGGATTTGAGAACCACAGCTCCACCCACTATTTCTAAAACTTGCCTAACAGAAATATTTTAAAAACAGATTCTTCAGCTGGGCACAATGACTCATACCTGTAATCTCAGCACTTTGGGAGGCTGAGGAAAATCTATTGAGCCTGGGAGTTCGAGACCAGCCTGGGCAACATAGGGAGACCCTGACTCTACAGGAAAATTAGCAGGCAAGGCGGCACGCTCCTGTAGTCCCAGCTACTTGGGAGGTTGAGGTGGGAGGATCACTTGGGCCTGGGAGGTCAAAGCTACAGTGAACCGAGATCGTACCACTGTACTCCTGGGTGACTGAGCAAGACCCTGTCTCAACAACAATGACAAAATAGATTCATGCACGCCAACAGATAGATAATTCCATGTGCCCCCCCCAAAACCTGTAGCAGTCACATATTCCTCCAGATGAATCCTATTATCAATGATTAGCAGCAAAAGGATGAGATGAGAGCCCAGCTCTCAGGTGTGGAAAACTGCTCAGCAGTTTCCCATCAGGTTAAACATTCACTTACCAAAACCTGGCCATCCCCATTCTTGAGTATTCCCAATACAAATAAGTGCTTATGGCCAGGGGCGGTGGCTCATGCCTGTAATCCCAGCACTTTGGGTGGATCCACCCAAGGAGGGTGGATCACGAGGTCAGGAGATCGAGACCATCCTGGCCAACATGGTGAAACTCTGTTTCTACTAAAAAAAAATGTATATATACAAAAATTACCTGGGCATGGTGGCACATGCTTGTAGTCCCAGCTACTCAGGAAGCTGAGACAGGAGAATCACTTGAACCAGGAAGTCGGAGGTCACGGTGAGCCAAGATTGCACCATTGCACTCCAACCTGGGCTAGAGGGAGACTCTGTCACAAAAAAAGAAAAAGAAATAAGTGCTTATGTGCACCAAAGACAAGCATGAAGATATTCATAGCTTTATTCATAATGTCCCCCGAACTGAAAACATCCTGAATGTCTATCCATGGGAACATGCACAGATAAATTGTAGTATTTTCAGGCAAGGGACTACCAGGCCACAGTGAAAAAGAATGAAGTACTGATACATACAGCAGCGGTGTGGATTGATGAATTTCACAGACATACTGTTGAATGAGAAGAGCCAGGCATGCTTGTAGTGAATTCCACTCATCCATGGTGATGGAGATCAAAATAGTGGTTACCTCTGGATATGTGTGTATAAATTCTGCTCCCTAAAAATATGCAGGGAAAACTTCCCAGGATGGCAGTCAGAGCCACAAAGCAAGACTTACCTGTATGAGAGGCTCACCTGAGAGGCCTTTTCTTGCTTGCTTGCTTGTGTGTTCATTTGTTTATTTGAGATAAACACTATACATTGAGGTGTACACAATGCAGTGAAAAAGAGTACAGCCCAATGAATGTTTACAAGTTTACACTTAGTGTTGAACTTCATGCAAAGTGCTGTTCTAGGCCCCCGGAAAGGGAAACCAAGGTTATAAGACCCTGTCGGTATGGATTTCATAATCTGGTGAAGGAGATATTACAATGCAAAGCGGAATGATGGCTTTTCATCCATTCACCCATGGGGAGATTCTGAGCCCTGGCTCTATGCCAGGCACTGAACTAGACATGGGAAATGGAGTAGCAACCAAGATCCCACCTTACCCTGAGGATTTTGGAGAGGAGCACAATTAACTGATTCTATCTCCTAAGCATTTTCCAAATTCAATCTCTTGCCTCCCACCGACCCTATCTTAGGCCACTGCCCTCTTTCCTCTGAGAGCTTTCTCAGTCCTCGCCTCTGATTCATTCTCCAGATCAGCAGCACCTACCTAAGTGCTCAGCTGAAAAAAATTCAAAATTGATGACTGCCCCTGGCCCAGGCAGCTCCGGTGCTGGCCTGGGAGGCTCAAATCTTCACCTGCAGGGTCTATAATTGTGACCACAGGGAAGTTCCTGATATGTCCTGAGCCTCGTTTGCGTCTTCTGTAAAATGCAGAAGAAATAGTATTAACAACAACCACACCTGTCTCCCTGAAGAGGCTGGGCTTGCACTATCCACACTCCTCCTCCCAGTGCCTCTCAGTGCTGGTCACTCCCACCTCTCTGCATTACCCAGTGAGAGAAAGCTGCTTCTGTTCACGAACACACTCTTTGGTTTCAAGGCCTGAGACTCTATAATTGGTGACCCCATTTGATGAGTCTTTCCCTCCACCTTCTCTGGCTGGGTCTTACTCAGCTCCAGATACAGCCTAGGCATTGCCTCCTCCAGGAGCCTTCCCTGAAGCTGCCTACAGGGTTGGGTGCCCCTGTGTGGGCCCCCACAACACCCCGGACTGAATTTGTCTGTCTCCTGTTTCTGTTTGTCTCCCCTTGCTTGAAAGTGGGCTCCTGCCAGCTGGGCAGCCTCTGAATCTCTGAATGAAACTTTTCTTTGCACTCCCACTGCGGACCCCTCCAGTCCAGTGCAGGTACTGGACGAGTCTACTAACCTGAGCAGAATATGCCCAGCATTTTAAGGGAGGTGGCCTTGAGGCATGGGCGGGACATCAAAAAGTTATCTTAAAACAAATTGTACATGCACACAATACTCAATTCAGCAGAAACAAAAGGGATTGCAATGAAAATTAAAAGTAGGTCACCTCTCAACCACCAAGCACCCCTCCTCAGAGGCCACCTTTCATATCAGTTTCTGAGTATTCGATGCAGGCCAGAATTGTCAGTCCTCCCTCCCCTTTTTATTTTGCAAAAATTTAAAGCAACAGAAAAGTTGCAAGAATACCAATTAACATTTTACCACAGTATGCTAATTTACAAGTGTTATATCACTTAATGTTCACATTAATTAATTAATGCCAATTTTGTAAATGAGGTCACTCAGGCATTGGGCAGGTTAAGGGAGTTGCCCGAGGCCACAGAGCTCCTGCCGTGGAGCCGGGCTTTCCCCCTTAGGCTGCTGAGGAACTTTGATCTGCTTTCCCACAGCTCCCTTTGGAGGAAAAGCATTTTCTTACACTGAGTTGAAATCCACCTCCCTGGGATATTTACCAGATGATCGGTGGAAAAGTACACAGCTCTGGAAGCATTTGCTACTTCTCCTCCCAAAACCTCCCCATTCCCTGAGCAACAGCTGCTGTGGCTGCCACTACCACATGCTCCAATGTCACCTCCTCCGTGAAGGCTGGGTTTGCTCACTCCCCAGTTTAAAGACTCACCATGACTCCCAGCTGCCAGTGGGATGACATGTGCACACCGGGGCTTGGAATACAAGGCCTGGGTGACCGAGCCCTCCTCCAATGCCTCTTACACCTTCTTCCCCTGTCTCCATCTCCAGCCACACTCAACCTTCTCTCACTGTCCACTTAAACGTCCCCTCCTCCTTGAAGCCAACCTAAGTTTTCTAAAGAGCGCATCTCTCCCCTCTCTGGGCTCCTGCAACCTTCTGCCTGAGCCTTTGACAGCCTTTTCCATGTTGTCTTTTGGCCAGGCGGCTGGACAGTGGAGGACGGGAGTGACAGCTCGGCCCCTTCCTAGCAGAATGATCCTGCACAAATTACTCCAGGTGTCTGACCCTTCATTTCCTCAAGCACATCATGGGGGAAAGAATGCCTAGCTCAGTACCTGGCAGAGAGTCAGCCTTGGCTGATCTCCCATAATGGAGCTGACAGCTCTTCAAGTCCGCTGACGTTTTCTCTTAGTCATCCCTTGAAACACTACCCGCTATTACTTCTCTGCTCCTCAGTCTCCGCCTGTGTAAAATGGGGATGAGAATGGAGAGGTTGTGAAACTTTCATGAGCGAGCCCTTGGAGCCGTATCCAGCCCTTCCCGACGCTAAAATGACTCCTACTAGAGGGCCTGGTACACATTAGGTGCTAAACTAATCCTCTCCGAGCTGGGCTTGGGGAAGATGCCTCAGTCGGATGTGCAGCGTGGGCGCGGGAAGGCGAGCCTGGGAGCGAGGGGCTTGCCGAGAGTCAGCCAGAGGTCGGCTCCGCCTTCCCCCGCGGCCCCCACCCGAACCCTGCAGCTGTCAGCCGGGCTGGCCTCGGCGCCAGTCCACCAAACCTGAACGTCCCAAGCCGGCGCCCCCACCTTCCCGGAGTGCACAACTTACCTTGCGCTCGGCCGCCCTCTGTCCCGCCCCCAATTTCCATTGGCCCAGGGGTTCCTTTGTTAGCGCGAGTGCGCTGCCTCCATTGGTCGGTGGAGCTACCAATCGCGTCGGGCACGGCCCCGCCCCATACGCCCCAGCACCTCCCCGCTCCCGCCCGCCCGCCCGCCCCGCCCGGAGTGCGTGAGGCGCTCCGCTCCCAACTGCAGCGGCCGCGGGGCGCCGAGGGCAGCGGCGGCGGCGCGGACTAGCCGGGCCGGCGGCGACCGGCGCCTGAGAGGCGGGCCGCAGCGGGAGGCAGCGGGCCCGAGGCCGCGTCCATGGGCCCGCGGCGGCCGGGCGGCGGCGGTGCGGGCGGGCGCAGGGCGTCGCGCGCGCTGTGAGGCCCGGGCGGCGTAGGAGCCTCGGCGCGTGCAGCGAGCCGCCGGCCGGGTAGGAGGCCGGGCCGGACTTGCGGCGGGGCCGGCGAGGGATGCGGCGGCGGCCGCGCTGAGCCCCGAGCCCGCCGGGAGCGCCAGGCCGGCCGGGCCTGCGCCGCCGCCGCCGCCGCCGCCGCGCCGACCATGTCGGCGGCCAAGGAGAACCCGTGCAGGAAATTCCAGGCCAACATCTTCAACAAGAGCAAGTGTCAGAACTGCTTCAAGCCCCGCGAGTCGCATCTGCTCAATGACGAGGACCTGACGCAGGTGAGTGGCCGGGGCCGGCCCGACATCTCTGTCCCGGGAGCCGCGAGCAGGCGCGGCCCAGGCCCGGGCGGGCCGGGGGCGGGGGCGCCGCCGAGGACTGCGGGGAAAATAAAAATGGAGCAGGGAAATGCGCGAGTCCTGGGGCATGGGGATGGGGACGGGAAGTGCATTGACAGAGCCTAGACAAAGGAAAAATCCTCAAGTATGCCGAAAAATAACATCTTTTCCTGTTCCCATTGCCCGGCTGTGTGTGATTGATGCTTTTTGGGTGACTCAAAAGTGACTGGTTTCACTTAGTGGAAACAAAGCGCTTGGGGATTGGATGCCGTTTGACGGGACCCCTCTCAGAGTCTTGCTTGGGACGGGACTTGGACTTGTCCAGCCATAGTGGCCCCAGGGGGCGGATTGTTGGGGGAGACTTTGGGCTTCCGTCTAGTGGGACCCAGCCTGCCCCTATTCGGAATCATCATCACCGTCGAGGACTGGATAGAGGCGAAGGGTGTCCGAGTCCGGCGAGGAGGGTCTTGGTCTTGAACTTAGGCTGGGAGGCTGTAGTTGAGCGGAGAGCTGGGACCAGTTCCCTGGTCACTGGCCGAGGGGTGAGGAGACCTGTGGGTCCTCAGGAAAGTTGGTTTCTGTCTCCAGCTTTCTCTGTCAAACAGGGCTTTGAACTAATTGTAGCTCCCAAACCTGCATTAGAGTCATAGCCATTAAACAGCGTTCTGGCCCCCCCCCCCCACCCTTGAGTGATTTGAGAGATGGGGAATTTGTATTGCCAAAAGGCCCCAAGACGCTTGGCTGCAATCCTCATGGCCCTCGGGAACCCCTGCAGTGATTGCTCTTTGAATTAGAGTTCCAGGATTCTGAGCCCTTGTGTGCGCCTCCTTGGGATGTGCCTGGGTGCCCTCCCCACAGCCATCTTCTCCATCCTCTTCAGAGCTTTCAGCCTCTTGAGTGAGGGCAGGGGAGCTCCCTTCACATTCCAGTCCAGAGTGATCTAATTGTAGTCACTCCTGTCGCAGAAGAACCCCTTAGACCGAAAACGTTGCTTTGAAGTGAACGGGCCTGGTTGTTTTTAATGCCACTTCAGTGCACCCAGGGTTTGACTTGTTTACATGGCCAACTGGAGTAGGGTGGTGGGGCAGGGGTTATGGCCTGGGGCGTGGGGCCTTTCTCTGAGGTCAGGTTTCCAACCGCCAGGAAAAGGATTATTTTCATCTAAACCCAAAAGCTTAAGGAAACACTCAAGGCTGCAAAGTCATAGATGGTTAAGATACCAAGGGTTTTAGGGAAGGTCTACTTGGGACGGGTAGAACTCAGTTACTCAGTTACCTCGGTGTTCTGGAGTGTAAAGGAGACCTTGACTCATCTCTCATTTGGATGCTTTTTTGGGGGGAAACAGTTTATGTGATGAGGAGGAGTTGGGAGACTTTGCTTCAAGTGTTGGGCTGTCACTTTCACCCGTGTGACCTTGAACAAATCCCTTTACCTCTGTTTAAATTTCCTTATCTGTAAATTGGGAATCCAGGTCCCTGGCTTACCTCCTTCACTGACCATTTATGAAAAGCAGGAAATGATATTTTATTATTTTTCCCTTACAGTTTAACAAACCAAAATATCCTGCCACTTGTAGAAATTTCTGGTCAAGGGTTGTTCTGACAGAGGTTTCTAAGTTTCCTGGTTATTCTAAGCAATTGTCAAAATTGGTAACTGTACACCTCACAGGGGCTGTTTGTGGATTCTTAAGCTTAGATAAACTAGAATGGAATCTGCATGTTTGAGTGCAATCTGCTAAGTTTTTTTTTAAATCTGTTGATTATTAATTGGATTTACTGGGGGAGGCAAACTTAAAATACTGTACTCTCACTGTGTTCAAAGTTGAATTGCGGGTTTTGAAACAGGCCTGAGACCTTCAGGGCACAACTGGAATGGTAGTTTCTGAAATAATGAGTGGGGTTATTTGTGCTGGGAGAGATTAGCCCAGGCTTCTACCTCCTGGAATCTTTCAGGAAGAAACTGCTCTTGAAAAGAGAGGAGGGAGACTCAGGGCTGTTGCCAACAGCCGCCTTTGCTGCTCTCTGCATCCGGCCCTCCCCCAGCTTCTCACTCTCATCCTTATGGCTCCATTAGAAAACCTCAACCAATCGGTTCCCATCAGTCTCCCCCAAGCCCCTGCTTCCTGCCCCTCCCAGCCTTGAGCTTATTTTAGATGGTCAAAGCTGGAAGATACATCAGCCACCATTGAGGCCACCCTTGTTTAAGGGGAGAGGATACTGGGCCCAGGGAGGTGATGAGTGGCCTTGGCTGGCTTTTGCTCTTGAGATGTCATCTTCCCAGGAGCAGGCATTTCTCTGAGCTTTCTGGTTTGAGCTTTATTTCCTCAGCTGTGGGTTTTGTTTGTTTGTTTTTCTTCTAGAGAGGCACAGAAACCTCTTGCAGGGACTGTGTTAGGGCATCAGATCTGGAAGGGACTTGGAGATCAGCTAACATAACCACTTCCTCTTACTGATGAGAAGACTGAAACCCAGAGAAAGAAAGCGACTTGCCTAGTTCAGGGATGGAGCCAGGATTCTGAAGCAAATGTTATTTTCCCTGCTTCTGTGGCCATAAACACATGATGAGGACAATAATGTCAGGGATGGCTATGTTGTGGAGGGTGCCTTGGGAATGGTAGCTTGGAGCAGAGGAGTTCTTTGCCTTCTCACGGGAATTCAAAGTGATCTGGGATAAGTGATAGGTGACTGTCCTTTATTACTTGTCCCAGGCCCCTGTTCACAGAGTGTCATTTATCTTCCAGTTTTCCTGTGCATTTCTCAGTGACATATGGACTCAAATATACAGTTAAACCTTTTTGTCCTGAACTGTGTGCATGTATTTGCTCTGTGACATATTTCTTGTTTTTTGCTTAACAGTATGTCTTGGCGTTCTTTTCATGGTGTTACATATGAATATGCCAGAACCATTTTGCATATTGGGTCTTTAGGCGTGTACTATAATTTAACCTATTCCCTTATTGATGGACATTAAAGTTATTTACAGGTTTTGATGTCATATACAGTGAATGTTTCTGCAAACAGCCTTATAAATGCTTTTGGGTATGTGTGCGTGCAAGCACGAATGCAAGTATTTCTCTGGGGGCAGATACCTATAAATAGAATGGCTGGGTTGACATCAAGTGCATTACATTTTTTTCCAGATACCACGAAATTGCCTTCCAAAAAAGGCTGTGTCATATCATTTCCAGGTCTGGATATTATCAAATGATTTAATTCTCTAATAATTTTCCTAATTACTGGTGAGGTTGAGCCTCTTTTTATAGTATTTACTATTTTTGTTTCTTTTGTGGATTGCCTGTTCGTATTGCTTGCCCATTTTTCTGTGAGGTTAGTTTTTCCCCCAGTTGATTTGTAGGAGCTTTCTATAAGTGCTTTAGGTAAAAGGGTCTGCAAACTTCTTTGGTAAAAGGCCAAATAGTAAATATAATTTAGTCTCTGTGGGCCATATGGCCTTTGTGACAACTGTGCAACTTTGCCGTCTCATCACAAAGGCAGCTGTAGACAACACATTAACGAATGAGTATGGCTGTGTTCCAGTAAAACTTTATTTACCAGCAGGGCGTGGTGGCTCATGCCTGTAATCCCAGCACTTAGGGAGGGTGAGGTGGGCGGATGACCTGAGGTCAGGAGTTCAAGACCAGCCTGGCCAACATGGTGAAACTATCTCTGCTACAAAAATTAGCCGGACCTGGTGGTACATGGCTATAATACCAGCTACTCAGGAGACTGAGGCACGAGAATTGCTTGAACCTGGTAGGCAGAGGTTGCAGTGAGCCAAGATTGTGCCACTGCACTGCAGCCTGGGCAACAAAGTGAAAACTCTTTCTAAAAATAATAATAATAAAAAATAAATAAATAACTTTATTTACAAAAACGGGCAGCTAGCGTGATGTGGCCTGCGAGCCATAGTTTGCTGACCCTGCTCTAGATGTTAGTCCGATGCTTGCCATATATTCCAGGTATTTTTTCCCAGACTGTCACTTGTCTTTTATGTGTGGTCATTTTTCTTTTTCATGATATGAATGCAGTTAAGTCTGTTTTCCCTTAGTTTGTGGTTTTAATGTCATATTTAAAGCCCATTTTCCAAGATTTGTAAAATAATTTCTCAGATTCTTTTATAGCTATTTTTATGCTTAGCTTTTTAATCTATCAGACTTGTTTTTTAGGAAAATAATTCTGGCTAAAGGCAGACGATCTACTGGAGGCTGTTAAAGTAGGTGAATTACAGTAAAGGCCTTCTCTCCAGATCAGTGCTGGTGAGGATGGAAGGAATCAGACACTAGGAACAGGATGTTGTTGGTTTATCAGAGGTCGGTGTTGAGGAACCTGGGGTAGTTAGAAGTGTACCTTTAACAGAGATTGAGAACAGATTTGGAGTAAATTGGGGGGATAGGGAAGGGTAAAAAATAATGTGGTAAGTTTGACCTTATGGAAGTAGAGGGAAGCTGGGTAGGAATTCTTGAGTCTTGGGTGTGGAGGTGGTTGCTAAAATCATGGGAGTGAGTTCGAGCACTGAGGAGTCTGCATAGAGTGAAAGGAGAGGAACCAGCCTAGGGAGCCCCCATGTAGTGGGTGGGCAGAAAGGAAGCAGATGCAGAGGCCGGGAGGTGAATCAGAGGGGTGGGCGTTAGTGGGAGAAGCAGGTCTGGAACCCAGGGTGCTCAGCTTCCACATCCACGTGGGCTCTCAGTGGGTGTTGATCTGGAGGTGCTGTCTGATTCTCCTGCTGACTGTGTAACTTCAGGCATTGCCTCTGTGAAAGGAGCCACTGCCGACAAGCCTCTTTCTAGTTCTTTGTGTAGCCCTGTTTTTTTGTGGAACCTTGGCTGGGTCATTTTCATTGCTCAGGCCTCTGTTTTCCCATCTGGAAATGAGCTTAGTCTTGATCTCTCCCAGGGTTCTTAGTCTTCCTGGTGTGATTCTGCCCTCGCTGTGCCCCACACCCCACTGCCAAGGCTGCAGGGGCCTCAGGGTAGGAATTTCAGACATAGAGGGTGTAGGCCAGGATGAGGTCTTAGGGAAGCATTTCATCAGGCTACCTTTGTTCCTGTGACATTAGTACAAGTTCTAAGGCATAGGATATCCTGATTTGACTTAACGTGTATCTCGGAGGCAATGGGGAGATTTCACGTTCCCCCTTGTAGAAGATCTGTAACATGGGTTGGTGTGTTGTTTGGCAGGGAGCTTGTCAAAAATCTCAGACACACAAAATCCTATTTCAAACTGCCAAGCACCAATTTTCAGCATCGTCATCAGCAAAACCCAAATAGAAACCACAGTGAGATACTACTTCATACCTGTCAGGATGGCTAGAATTATATATAACACGATGGTGAGGATGTGAAGAAGTTAAAACCCTTGTGCGTTGCTGGTGGGAATGAAATGGTATAGCTGCTGTGGAAACAGTTTGGGGGTTTCTCAAAAACTTTAGCATTGAACGTACCACATGAGCCAGCAATCCTACTCCTAGGTATATGCCCAGAAGAATTGAAGACAGGTATATTCAAACAAATACTTGTATGCAAATGTTCATAACAGCGCTACTCACAATAGCCAAAAGGTGGTAACAATTCAAGTCCATCCACTAATGAGTAAATAAGCATACGTGGTGTATTTGTACCATGGAATATCATTCAGTTCTAAGAAGGAGTGAAGCCCTGAGACATGCTACAACATGGACGAACCTAGAAAACACTGTGCTAAAGCAGGCATGAAAGGTCATGTGTCACATACTGTATGATTCCATTTATGTAAAATGTCCAAAACAGGTAAATCTGTAGAAACAGAAAGCAGATTGGTTGTTGCCAGAGGCTGAGGGTTGGATGGGCGATGCGAAATGACTGCTAATGAGATTGGAGTTCTATTTTGGGGGTGATGAAATGTTTTGGAACTAGATAAAAGTGCTGGTTACACAACATTGTGAAATGTACTAAACGCCACTGAATTATTCACTTCCAAGTGCTCCATGACTTCTGAGGGGACTTACGGTGGGGGTACATCCAGGTTAACCTATCAGACCTATCACAAACTCAAAATCCTAAGTCAGGGACTCTCTGTATAAGCATTTCTTTCTCACCTACACACCTGCCTTCTGCTCCTCGTGTCACCTAGAGTGAGTATCTGATTGTTTCTAGAGTCTAGACCAGGGATTGGCAATTTTTTTTTGAAGGACTCTTTTTTTATCCTGGGGAACTCCTTCCCCAAGCCACTCTTTCCAACCTGAATGACACAACTGGACCAAGTCAGTGGCTTTCAAGCTTTCATCAAATCCCGGAGTCTTTTACTCAAAAGAATTTTGTAAATATTTTAGGTTTTGCAGGCCAACAGGCAAAAATCGAGGAGTTTGTGTAGGATATAGCCATTTAAAAATGTAAAAGCCATTCTTGGTTAGGGGGTCTTAGAAAAGCAGGTGGTGGGCCAGATTTGGCACAGAAACACAGTGTACCACCCCTCAGTTAGACCAGCCCTGTCCTCTGACGCTATTCTAGAAGCCAAATAGGAAATTTTAGATTTTCTAGTGGCTATGTTAAAAAAGTAAAAAGAGGTGAAATTGATTTTAATTATATTTTATTTAACCAGACATATCCAAAATACTATCATTTCACCATGTAAAAAAGTTATGATGCGCGCATTTTACCTTACAGCACATTTTAGCTCAGACCACTTTCCCACTGCTTAGTAACCCAGTGGCGTGGCTGCTGTCTGCAGTCCTGGCGGCAGTCCTGGGGTGGCACAGGTGGTGGTGAGTTTCTTCCCTCCCTCCCTCAGGTCCTGGGTTGGAAGGTTCCTGAAGTGCTGCTTCTCTAGGATATATTACTCCTGTTTGTGTCCCCACTTCTCCTTGGCCCTTGGTGTCTATTGCCAACTTTTTGAAGTTTCTTTGTTTGACTGTCACGTCTTTGGTGGCTTCTTTTGGTGTGTTAGAAGCTCTGTTCGGGGCTCTGACCCTCACCCCCTGCCCAGAGGCAGAGTTTAGGGGCAAGAAGGGTGCTGGCCAGGGCTTCAGGACTGTCCCATGGGGAGCAGGTGAGGGCCTTGCGGGGCAGGCTGGTGTGTCCATGTGTCCCGCTCTAGATTGGATGTATGATGTTTCAGTGTTATGTAGTTGCACCCTTGCTTTTTTCCCTGGGTTCTAGCCTGTTAACGACCTTTTCCTCTGAGTTCTGTGTCCCTTGTCACACAGGACTATAGTCCAAGGCCTGTGTTCTCTTCTTGGCACAAACGTGCAGGGTGACCCAGGAAGGTGACTTATGTCTCCCACCTGTAAAGCATGTGTCTGCCTTGTGTTTGTAGGGAGAGGGTAGTGTGCTGATGGAATGGAGGAGTTCCCCTCCGCGGTGAGGGATGTTCCAGGAAGCACAGTGGCTGGGGAAGTAGCCTTTCTTTGGGCAACCTCATGATTAATAGGACCCTAATGCTCTTTAGCAGAAATAAAGCATTCAACTTGGAATGTTTAAGTTGTTCCCAAGCTGCCGCTTAGTCTTGAAAGAGGGAGAGAGCGTGGCAGCGCAGCACAGGGAAAGATCCTACTGCTGGACGTGGAGGATCATTGGGTGCTAATTTTGGAAGCATCTGACCTAAGAAAAGAGGCTCTTCTTTTATCCTGGGAAACTCACTCCCCTAGCCGCTTTTTCCCAGCTGAATGACACAGTTGGACCAGGTGGATAGTTTTCAAGCTTTCATCAAAAGCAGTGCGGCTCTGGGCAATGCAGTCCAAAGCCTGGAGCTGGGTCTGTCATCCTCGGGGGAGCCTTGGGTCATCTCTGGGGCCATATGGGGCAGGTTCAAACACTCTGTCCTAGATTTTGTGCTTTTTCCAGTTTTAGCAATTGAGACAGTCTTGAAGCTGCTTTGGGATGGAGCCCCCATGCCCTACCCAGCACTGAAGGCATTGTCGCTTCCGTTTGGGGCAAGAGCACCTAGGGGGTTGATTCACTGGCATTTCATTTCTGGAAGCTGGAACTGGAATCTTCCAAAACACTCAGTGGTTTTCTCAGTCAGGGTCATCCTAGTTCACATGAAACCAGAGCCTGGTTTTTGCCTGGAGCCTGTAACCCTTCTGACTCCTTCCCCTTGGGCTCAGCTTGGCAGTTGGAAGCTGTGCTGGAGGTGGCCCTGGTGTCAGAGCTGCCTTCCAGCAAGACTCTGAGCGGATGGGCCTGCTGGATCCTTTGAACCTCTGCCTACTATATTGTGTCATATCCTGTGGTTTCACATAGGCCTTAGCAGGCAAGGGTGGCCAGCAGGGCTGGTGGCAGCAAGGCCTCCCTCGGAGAGGGGGACACTGAATTTTCAGAGAGGTTGAGCGGCCCGTCCCAAGGTCACTGAGCTGCTCAGCAGTGGGGCTGTGATGCAGAGCTCAGCTCCCGTGCCACCATCTACCCTGACTCCAGACTCATCATCCTCCCTGTCCTTGGGAAGGCCACTTTGCTTTGTAAATGCTGTAGTGTTTTTGTTTGGCTTGGGATGTATGGGTGGTAGGGAAATTCTTCATATATTGCAATATTGCAGAATAAATCACAGCTGTTTAATGGACTTCTAGTTCCTAGCCCTGGGGAAAGGGACCTGCTGAGGCTGTCTGTACCCACCCTCTCCTCCTTTCCCCCGTGTTATGCAGGTGAGAAATTGTCTCCAGTTAGCAGATGGAGCCGCTGAGACCTGGAGAGGTTCAGCAACCTGCCTAGGTCACAGGAAGGCCAACGTGTTTTTTTTTTTTCTGAAGTCCTATTTGGCCACCTTGTTTCTGATAAGTGTTAACCTTTGCTATCAGGAACAGGGCCTTGCCCCAACTTGGACTCCTTAGTTCTTGGGTGTGTGGTGGGGCATGTGTGTGAATGGTGCAGGCTGTTGCTCAGGGCGTTGCCCAGGTCTTCACCTCTCCTCAACTTCGGGGTGCCCCACATCCCCAACATGGGCTACTGGCCTAGGCAGCAACCACACCTTTGGCACAGCTCTGAACAGGAAGCTCAATGTTTTCCTTGTGAAAGAGGAATTCAGAATCAGGAAATAGCTTTGCCCTTGATCTCTGTAGGTTCTGAGGCACTGGTTTTAACAGACCCACAAGCACCCGTGGTGCATTTTCCACACAAGGTTTCTGACCTTCTCGTGGTCCTGCCCATAGCTAAAGGAACCAAGGGAAGGGGGAGCAGCTGCAGGGAGCCCCAGCTGAGCCAGATAAAGGGGCCATGTCTCCTGGGTCTCCTGATGCCACACCCAGAGCCTTACTGTCAGGACTGAGTGAACCGCTTGGGGCTCAGGAGCCTCAGGGCCTGGCAGAGCAGGGAGTCAGGGCATTTGTATGGCTTCTGCTTGGGGACCTGCTCTGACCTAGAAATCTGACACAGTCCCACTTTTCATTTCAGTGTGCCCAGGCAAGGGAATTGGAATGGTGGCAAGCCCAGATTTGAGTTTCCATTCTTGCTCCATTTTCCATGCTGATGGGTGCAAGTTACTTAGAGCTGAAGCATCTGTACCCCTCGTCTGAAAACTGGGGGGTTATAATAATAGTGCCCATGGCTTTGAGTCCTGATGAGGATAGTGGAAGATGCTTGCAAAGCCCTCAGCAACCGCAAGATTGCTGTGGCAAGGGCTGAGTTTGTAAATATTGGGTTACATGGTAGGTGCTTAGTAAATGGGATCTGTTTTATCAGCCATAAACCATGCAGTATGGAGCCGTGTGTGGGACATGGATCCTGGCCTTGGGAAGCTCTCACTTAGCATGCTGGCCCATCTGCTCTTGAGTGTCCACCATGGGCCAGACCCTGGGCAGGATGGGGCAGGGGCAGTGCAGGGAGTGCTGGGTCCCGATCCCTCTTAGGTTACTGCTGAGAAAACAGCCCAGGGAGGGGACCTTCCACTGTGATTTTGTGGGTGAGCTGGCCTTCAAACCTGTTTCTGTCTGTCCCATGGCCATTAAACAGAAGCTCAGGCTGTCCCCTCTCCCACTGAGCTGCTCTGCACCACCCTAGCAGCTTCCCCATGTCAGCACCTTGAGGATTGGAAGGACAAAGTCGGTTTGCCTTTTGTGTGTTTGATTTTTCAGAATGTGTAAGTACAGTAAGTCCTCACTTATCGTCATTGATAGGCTCTTGGAAACTGCTGCTTTAAGCAAAACAACATACAACCAAACCAATTTTATCATAAGCTTATTGACATAAACAGGATTTAAGTTTTTACAGTGTATTTCTGGTTACAAAAAAAATAACCAAACTTCTAAATAAAGATCCAAAATACTTCTGATATTAAACATAGAAATACATGTGAGCTATTACATACATTTCAGAAAGATGAATAAAAACAAGTAAGATCATTATTTATCCAAGTTTTGGTGAATCAATGAGT
Organism: Cebus imitator; assembly: GCF_001604975.1. Classification (NCBI taxonomy): domain Eukaryota; kingdom Metazoa; phylum Chordata; class Mammalia; order Primates; family Cebidae; genus Cebus; species Cebus imitator. The sequence goes on from NW_016107944.1 coordinate 566,148, forward strand.
GATGACAGTTATGACGGTGGGTTAAATCAAGGAATAAATGTCTGCAAAGTGAAAATTATAAGGCACACCTCCTATTGTAACCAGGAAGTTCAAAAACAAGAACAAAAGCAGCGAGTCCGCTGGGTGCTTCTTACTGCGTAGTTTATTGTTATGTATTTGTATGATTATTGTAGACTTGATGAATTTTTAGTTAACAGTTACCTGTATTCATTTATTCATTTTCCAGCTCACTTATTCCTGTTCAACGTCATAGGTGTCTGGAACCTCTCCCAAGGGCACAAAGCCTGGACAGGATGCTGTCCCATCGAAGGACACCCTCTCACCCACACCTGCTGACTGAGACCATTTAGATGTGCCATTTCACAGCTAAGAATGTGCACATCTCTGAGATGTGAGAGAAAGCAGAGTACACAGAGAAAACCCATGCAGACATGAGAGCACACAAACTCCACGCAGACAGTGGTCACAGGAATCCTTTTTTTTCCCCCAACATTTTTATAACAAATCAATGTTGAATGAAATGATATTATTTGAGGGCCTGCTGTGTAAGGACTGAACTGATTTTAGGAATCTTTACATCAGGTGCTATAGCTTACGCCTGTTATCCCAGAACTTCGAGAGGCCAAGGTGGGCAGTTTGCTTGAGCCCAGAAGTTCTAGATCAGCCTGGGAAAGACAGGGAAACCCTGTCTCCACAAAAAAATTAAAAAACGTAGCCAGGCATGGTGGCACATGCTTATGGTCCCAGCTGCTTGGGAGGCTGAGGTGGAAGGACTGCCCGAGAGTGGAGGCGGAGGTTTGCAGTGAGCACAGATCACACCACTGCACTCCAACCTGGGTAATAAAGCAAGACCCTGTATTAAAAAAAAGTTTCTTTTTTAGAGGGTAGGAAGTGAAGGGGCCAGGCATCATCAGTTTAGGATTTAACATTAGAGGCCACTTCTGTGCCTCTGTCAAGCCCAGAGAAGTCATGCAGGTACCATGAAGGGCAGAGCAGATCCCAACTTTAGGAATCACTTTGAAGGGAGTAGGAGAGGATTGAGAGAAGCCATGCTTATTCCACTGGTATCCCGTGGAGCAACTGCCTTGCAGTTTTCTGAGAAGGAAAAATCCTTGTGCCGGGTATGGTTGAAATGCCCAAGGGAGGTAGAGAGGAGCCCAGAGCTGGGGAGCCAGGTCTAGTCCCAAATCACTGGTTGGGTGGGAGATCTGGCCAGGACGTTTCATGGCCCTCTGGTCACCAGTGTTGAGTGGGTCTCCTCAGCTGGCAAGCAGGTCCTTCCAGCCTTTCTGTCCACCTTACCTCCAGCCTTTACAAGTCATTCACCCTTGCAGGGAAAGAAGCCTGTGCTGAGGGGACCCTTCTACGAGATCTAAACAAGAGGAAGTCTTTTGAGCCTGAGAACTAGCTCTTCTAACAGGCAGATGTCACCTCGGCAGACAGCCCACTGCTTCTCAATTCCACGTCTCCCTTCCCACCTGGAAACCCCGTGAGCCTGGGAGCTTAGGAGTCCTCTTCCTAGGGGGCCCGGCCAGCTAGCACCTGGCCTTCTATGTGGAGGTTTTCTTATACAGAAATTGCTGAAGGGTGGCCTGCTCTGGGATTGTTTTGTTGCTCTGTTGGTGGTATTCACAGCTGACAGGAATTGCCCTGTGCCACTATTAGCTTATTTATATTTACAGCAGCCTCAGAAGGTGGAGATAAGAGAACGTAGAGAGGTAGTAGAATGTGCCTAAGGCAGCTCCTCTGGTGGCAAAGCCAGAAGGAAACCCAGCTGTGGGACTCTGGGCCTTCTCTGTCTCCACATGACCTGAGAGGGCTGAGCTCGGCCTTGAGATGATCACTCTCTGTCCGTGTGTGGCCCCCTTCGCCCCTAGTGTCCAGGAGTGGGCCTGACCACCTCAGTGTGTGTGGGGAAGGGTGACCTCTTTTAGCTTTCCTGTCCTTTTTTTGCTCCTCCTTCCACCATACTTCTGTCTTACCTGTTTCTAAATGGGAAGGACAGCTTTTTGAGGAAAAGGGTGTGACTTCCTTGCGAAGATGTTGCCCCAGAAGTTCGTCCCCATGCATTCTCTGGCTTTCTTCCCTTTGCCATGAATGGCGTCATGTTCCAAAAATCCTGTGGCCATGGGCTGTTTGTCAAGACCAAACAGGGAAGAGGCTTTTAAAATGTGACTTTCGCCTCCAGCTGGAGTACAGGGGAGCAGGGGCAGGGACTGGGGCTGGGCTTACAGGGCTTGTGTGTGGGCGGGGGGGACCAGGGTCCCAGTGGGAGTTGGGGGATAGTTTATAGTAGGCCAGCAGCTGTAGGCCTTGCTGCCCTGGTGCTGTGATGGGGTGAACTGTGTGTGTGGTTTCCTGATTTTGAGGGTTTTCTTTTTTTTTTTGAGGTGAAATTCACACAACATAAAATTAACCATTTTAACATGTACAATTCCATTGCGTTTAGCACATTCACGATGTTGTACAACTACCACCCCTCTTCAGTTGAAAGCATTTCCATTGCTCCAAAAGACTCCCCCCACAACTATTAAGGAGTCACCCCTGCCTTTGGTCCCCAGTAACCACAAATCTGCTTTGTGCTTCTATGGATTTACTTACTCTGGAAATTTCGTCAAAACAGAATCACACCATATGTAACCTTTTGTCTGTGGTGTCTTGCACTTGGCATAATGCTTTCAAGGCTCATCCACTTTGTAACACAGGTCAGAATTCATTCCTTTTATGGGTGGTGGACACTGGGATGGCTTCACCCTTTGGGGTCTTGTGGATAGTGCTGCTGTGAACACAGGTGTGCGGGCATTTGTCTGAACACCTACTTTCAGCTCTTTTGAGTGGACCCCAGGAGAGGACTTGCTGGCCTGTGGCCATTCTGTGAGTGAGCTGTTTGGCATCAGCACCTGGAGCCAGATGTCAGCCCTGCAGACTACCGGGTGGGAGGGCTATGGGTGGATCCCGAATAGTGCCCACCCAAAGCCTGGTGCTCCTCACAGAGGAGTCCAGGATGGAAACTGGGTTCCTGGAGTGTCCCTCAAGAGTCGCACACATGAAATGCCACCGTGAGGCAATGGCACAGGAGGCCATGCAGGTGCAGGGGTGGCTCAGCTGCTCGGAGGTGCATGCCTTCTTTCTTTCCTTTTTGTCTGACCTGAAGATCAGCTGAGCTGCCAAGAAAGAGGCAAGTTAATCCTTAAACATCATTGGAAGGAGGGCTGTGGAGCATGGGAGCTGAAGGCTGGAGAACCCAGGGAGACACGGAGTGTTCACAGTGCTAGGTGCTGGGAGCTGCTGGCCCACGGTGCCCCACCGTCGTCCCCAGAGGACCTTGGTGTCAGCCAGAGGGAAAAGGCCTTCTCTGAGCTGTTTGTCACTGTTACCAGTTTTCAAGCTTCATTTATTTGGCAGCAGAACACCCAGCTACTTGAAATGAAACGTGGAGCTCACATATATGATGCCTGAATGTTCTCATGTTGAAGACCAGGAAGAGGAATGGCACCAGCTATGAGACCACCCTGACCCCCCACCCCCTGCCCCATCCTACACCTGAGGTGGCCCCTGAAGCATGACCTCCAGGGATCTTCACGGTTTGATGTGCTATAGAACCACTAACGTATTATAATACTTGCAGTAATATTTTTTAATAGAATGTAGTATTGGATGTACATAAAAGGATACAAGTAGTATACATTTACAATATAAATCTAATAAAAATGAATGCTCATGAACCTGCCACCCGACTTAAGAAAGAGAACACTGACATACAGTCAAAGCATCCTCCAGGCCCCTTCCCAATGGCATCTTTTCCACAGAGGTGACCTGGGATGATTTAGGGGTGGTAGCCAAGGCCCAGGTGGTTAGCTCAGGTACTACCCTTCATGCCAGTGCTGGTTGAGCTGTTCTAGGGAACACAGACAGAAGCACATTCCAGTGGAGTCCCCTGCTTTTCTGAATCCTCTCCCCAGGCTCAGGGATGTTATTCCTGTGGCATAGTAAAGGTGCCTATGTTTGAGGTCCTTCATGTCCCTCTTGGCAGACAGGGACGGAGGGAGAGGACTCCAGGGGCCATGGGGAACAGGTACCCAGGGAAGGATCTAAGACTGTAGGGAGTGGGGACCCAGGGAGGAGAGCTCCAGGACTATTAGGAGTAGGGAACCAGGGAGGGGAGCTCCAGGATTATTAGGAATATGGACCCAGGGAGGGGAGCTCCAGGGCCATGGGTGGTGGGGACCCAGGGAGGAGAGCTCCAGGGCTGTGGAGAGTGGGGACCCGGGGAGGAGATCTCCAAGGCCATGGGGAGTGGAGAGCTCCAGACTATTAGGAGTGGGGACCCAGGGAGGAGAGCTCCAGGGCTGTGGGGAGTAGGAACCCGGGGAAGAGAGCTCCAGGGCTGTGGGGAGTGGGGACCCGGGGAGGAGAACTCCAGGGCTGTGGGGAGTTGGGACTGGGGAGAACAGCTCCAGGACTGTGAGGAGTGGGGACCCGAGGAGGAGAGCTCCAGGACTGTGGGGAATGGGGACCCGCGGAGGAGAGCTCCAGGACTGTGAGGAGTGCGGACCCCGGGAGGACAGCTCCAGGGCTGTGGGGAGTGGAGAGCTCCAGGACTATAAGGAGTGGGAACCCGGGGAGGAGAGCTCCAAGGCCGGAGGGAGTAGGGACCGGGGAAGGACAGCTTCAGGGCTGTGGGGAGTGGGGATCCAGGGAGGAGAGCTCCAGGGCTGTGAGGAGTGGGGACCCCAGGGGGAAAGCTCCAGGGTTGTGGGAAATGGGGACCCCAGGAGGAGAGCTCCAGGACTATTAGCAGTGGGGATCTGGGGGGACAGCTCCAGGGCCATGGGGAGTGGGGACCCGGGAGCAGAGCTCCAGGGTCATGGGGAGTGGGGACCGAGGGAGGGCTGCAGGTCCCTGGGGAAACAGGTATTCCCTCTTCCTGGCCTCCTCACCAAGGCAGAGGTCTGCATTTTTGAGAGAAAGGTTTTCCTGTCTGCCTGTGCCTTGGAGCCTGTTTCATTTCCAGATGGACCGTGTGTAACACAGCCACGGAGAGAAAGTCTGGAGTTAGATGTCGCCTTTTAAGGTAGTGCTGTTGGATAGAAAGGACTCTGAGTAGAAACCAGGAGATAGACTTAAAGGCATGTTTGTGTTTAGGCCCGTGGCAACTGAGAAGTACAGGGCTGCTCCCCGAGCAGAGGTGCAGAAAGATGGGGACATGCTAGGGGAGTGGGTGGCTAGGTCAGCAGTTCTCAAACTTTTGGGGTTTCAGACCTTTTATGCTTTTGATTATTGAGACCCTCAGAAGGCTTTAGTTTATGTGGGTTATGTTCATCGGTATTTCTTTTATTAGAAGTTAAAACTGAAAAATTTAAAACTATTCATGAATTCACTTTAAAGTAACAAGCCTATTACGTAGTCACATAAGTAACATATTCTGAAAAATAACTTTTCTAAAACAAAAAATTGCTAAATAGCCCCACGTTTTTACTTCTTTGCAGAGCTCTTTACTGTCTGTCATAATGAAAGACAGCTGGGTTCCCAGAGCTTCTGCAGTCCGCAGCCATAGCATGTCCTGTAGCCTTTGAGCAGCTGTACCATACTCTTGTGAAAGAATGAAAGAAGGGGCAAAGGATGTCTTAGTATTTTTATGAAAATGGTTTTGATGGCCAGGCACAGTGGCTCATGCCTGTAATCCTAGCACTTTGGGAGGCCGAGGTGGGCGGATCACAAGGTCAGGAGTTCAAGCCCAGCCTGAACAGAGTGGTAAAACCCTGTCTCTACTAAAAATACAAAAGTTAGCTCGGCATGGTGGCGTGCGCCTGTAGTCCCAGCTACTCAGGAGGTTGAGGCAGGAGAATTGCTTGAACCCGGCAGGTGGAGGTTTCATTGAGCCAAGGTCATGCCATTGCACTCTAGCTTGGGTAACAGAGCGAGACACCATCTCAAAAAAAAAAAAAATGGTTTTGACTCAGGGACCCTAAAAAGGGCCTCAGGGACTCCCACCCTTGTGGACCACTGGTCAAGCTTAAGTTGGGCCATTGGCTGGAGGAGCATGCTAGCCTCGATAGGAGGGTCATTGCAGTTCACTGTTCTAGGCTGCACTGCTGCCTCGGGTCCTGCTTGGCTGTGGCTGTGTCAGCTTCCCACAGGTGGTGTCCCCTGACTTCCAATTTCTGAAGTCTGCCCTTTGCTCCCCGTCACGGTGGTGAGTTCCTGTCCTTTTGTACCACGTTTCGTGCCTTTGTCTCCTTGTTGGTGAGACTTTGCAGTCTTTGCATCAGTGGCCTTGCAGTGTCTGGTAAACATCAGGGGCATCCCTGACCTGCCTCCATAGAGAGCAGCAGAGTGGGGGGCAGGGAGTGGCCCAGTTGGGAGGTGAGCCAGTTGCAGTCTGCAGGAGCTGGGGTGGGCACAGCTGTTCTGAGTTCTGGGTCCAGCAGTCCTGGCATAATTAGTAGGATCCCTTTTCCTTGCCCAAGTACCCCAATTTGGATGATAAATTATGTTGAGCTCCTTACTGATAAGGCTTTGAAGTAGATGGCTTATTGGCCCAGCTTTTTTGAGGGTGAGTAGAGGTGGTAGCCTGTGCCCAGGCTTGATGTCTTGGCACAAGTAAGAGAGTCTTTCTGGAGGACAGTCTGCAATCTTCGCCAGCTTCTTGAACTCCTGCACAGTTGGCCAGGCTGGGTGTATGCTGTGGAAGAGTGGTCTGTGGCTGTCTCATCTGGAAGTAAAGGCTATAGGGCCCTTCCTTCCATGTGTGCCTCATGGGCGATGTGCTTGGGGCCCCACTGGTTCCCTGAGCCCCTACATGCAGCCTCCCAGGACTGTGGCCCCAGCTGCATGGATGCGGGGCAGAACTGAGTGCTGTGCTGGTGAGGACCAGACCCCCACCCCTGGGAGAACGTCTCACTTGGGAACATGCCATTCACCTGTGTCACCTTTTACTTTCTGGAGTGGCCTGCTAACCTGTGGAGGAGTGTCCCATGGGCCAGGGCCAGGGCCAGGTGTGGAGCCAGGTGGCCTTGGCTCCCGTTTTGCTTCCCCTGCTTCCTAGCTGTGTGGCCTCGAATAGACCTTGAGTCTCTGTGTGCCTCAGTTTCCTTGGGTATAAAATGGAGTTCCTAAGGGCTCATAATGCCCTAAGCCCTGGGGTCAGCTCCAATGCCAGCGGTGAGGGGTGCAGACCCACCCTTGGGCTCCCATAGCTGGGGTGTGTGTCCTCCCCACAGGATGCTTTCCTGCCAGCTGGTGAGCTGGTGTTCTTCGGAGGCTGGGCCACCTCCCTGGACATGGCTCTGGGTCCTGATGATGTTGAAACACTTTCAGAGGCTATAGCTCTATCATTAACACCTGCACAGTGGCTGGCTGCTCCCGGAAGCCTGGCCTGGCAGATGATGATGATTGCATCTAAACCCACACAGTTTGGGTTTAGAACTGTGTGGCTGTACAGCAACAGAACGGTATTTTCTAGGGCTCAAGGCCCCATAGACAACTCTTAGGAGTTCTAGCACAGTTCGGTCAACACAGGACAAGCCTGTGGCCTCTTAAGGGGTATGCAGTCGTGACCAGTGCTCGTCGGCCCTGGCAGGCTTGTTCTGAAAGAGAAGTCCCCATTTGGAGCATGGTCAGAGGTGTGTGCTGACCCCACTGTGGTGAGGCAGGTGGTCACAGCTCTGCCAAGAAGTTTCCCTCCCCAGATGCTTAGATTCAGCACCCCTGCTTTTCTCACAGTCCACCTGGGTGGCCACAGGACACACAAAGTCTTGGCAGGGGTGAGGCTTGAGACTGGACTTTAATATGTCCTCATCCCTCACTGTCTTACTGACTTACATTGGAATGTCCCAGAAAAGAGAGGCAACCTTGAAGTCTTCCATGATTTACAAGCTTAGAAAGAGGGCCAGACGGCTACTACCCAGGTATCCTTTCTCTTTCAAATTTAAATGCAGAAAACATTATTAAACAGCCTGTTTGCTGTGAGTGTGAAAGTATTTTCTTTTGGGAAAAAGAAAAGGGCGAGAATCAACCTGAAAACCACAGAGACTGTAATAGCCATAGTTTGCACATATTCTGCTTACAGGTGTAGGCCCTTCTTCAGTACTGTGTGGAACTTTTCCTCTTGAAGAACTTTCCTGGGGATGAACACTGCCTGGATTCTAGGGTGGAGCCTGCTGTGAGGAAGCCAGTGTGGGATTTGGGTCCTTGGCCTACCCTCAGAAGTAGAAACCCTGCAGCACTTGAACTGCACAACGCTGTCCTGGGGCTCCCACTGGCTGCTTCCACTGTGAAGCACTCCTGTGAGCACTGGTTTGGTTTGTGTACCCGTGTAAGTGCTGGGTCTATGTTCCTGACCTTGAGGCATTTTTGATTGCTCAGTTACCCAAGGTATGCTTGTGTCTGACATGATCTCTTTTTTTTTTTTTGAATAAAAAATGGTATGGAAGGAATATGTGTATTTTTCCATTGTAGATGATAAAACTGAGAATCACAGAGACAGTGCCTTGCCCTTGGCCACTGGGTGGTCGAGCCAGGACTTGAATTGGCCTTCTTGTTTCCAGGCCAGTTTACATTAAATACCTGGAGCTGTGAGGTCCGGTTTGTGGAGTGAAGTGTAGGGGTTCCCTAACTGCACCTACTTCTCCCAGGAATGACCAAGCCTCCCCTATTGAAGCCGCTCTGGCAGGGTTATATCAGAAGTCCTGTATGCTCTGTCAGACAGGCATCTTTCCCTCCCCTAAAAAATAACTGATAAGTGCTTTGTAGTGGCATTTATATTACAAAAATGGTCAAATCAAGCAAAAGCCTCCCAACCTGCTGCTGATCCCTGCAGTCCATGTAATAGCTGTTTTCTCATTAACTCTCAATCTTTATCCATCCTGACGTGTGTTACAAACAGAACTGACCATGAGCCCCTTGGGAGACCTGTGTACTTCATGTTTTTATCTGTGGGGCCTTGAGTGGTGCCAGCTTCAGGGCAGCTGCTGGAGAAATTCTATTGCACACCTTCAGGGGTTGCTGGTCACCAGCAGACAGAGCAAGGGAGCCATGAGGACCTGTGCAGGACATGCTGGCTGCATTCGATGGTGTGAGTGGTGCCCTGGAGGGCTTCTTGAATCCTCGTCCTCACTGGTCATTAACTGGCCAGGTAGCATGTTAGCAAGTGGATGTATCATCACTCTCAAAACTGTTTCTCTTTTGGGCATTGAGCTTTTCCCACATCGGGAATGGGACTATTTGCTTCTCTCTGAGTTCTTCAGGCCCAGGCTTTGGATGTGGGTTCACTGTACCAGGAGCATGGAAGCACTGTGGCTCTTGCATGTGGCCGTGTGCTGCTGTCTGAGTGCCAGCTTTGCCCACGCCCTGCCTCTTTTCCTTGGTGGCATAGTGTACACAGTGGTATAACTGGAGACTTTAACTCAAGAGAAAGGAGAAATACAAGTTGGATTCAGCCATGTGAGGGTACAGCCCTGGCTCATGTCTCCTTGCTCCTCAGAGTGCTGATCATCCCTCACTGCTGGATGCTGACCAGTATCGTCCTAATGACCTGGGAGCTCCGAGTGTGGGAGGCAGAGGTGCAGCCTGGCTCGCCCAGGTCTTGGCTGGGAGGGCAAGCACCTTCCAGCAGCGCTCAGAGCTGTTAGGGAGCAGTTACCTTTTCAGCTGGGTGTGAGTGACTAATAAGTGATGTACCCGTTGACTCATTCACATGTTTTACTTTTTGGTCATTGGAGCCCAGCTTTGTATTTGGTGCTTTGCTGGATGAGGCTGGATTCTTGTCCCCAGCGATTAGATGTGGTGTTGTGAGAGGGAACAACACATTTGGCCTGGGGCCGGTTAGCGTTCTTGAAGAAGGTGTGGGATTTTGAGGGGGCTGTGTATGGGACAGTCAGTCACCTTATTCCATGGAATAGAAGATGTTTGTGTATGCGAGGTGAGGGCATGGGACCCTAGTGGGGTGGCAGGATGTGATGAGATAAGAAGGGGGAGACCCACCTGTCTACATTGACTGAGGGCTGCCCTCTTCGGTGCCAGATTGCGCAATGTGTCTGACCACCTTTCTCCCCGTCCACTGCTGTCTGAGGGCAGTTGAGTCCAAGTGGACAGGAAACCCGAGCTAACCACCTGTTGGAGATCCTGTCACCAACTGTTCCTCCTCTTGGAGCCACATACAGGCCACATGGAGTGAGAGCCAAGCATGTCATGTGGGCTGGTTGTTATGGGGTGGCTGTGTCCAGAGGACATCTGGGAAGTGTCAACATTGGCAGCTTGATAACACCCAGAAGAGCATGCTGGGATGTTTCTCCGTCCTTTGCCCCTGGCCACCCATGTGGGGCAGTTGGACAGCTCAGAGTTGAGACAGTTGGGCTCTTCCTGACATGCATCCCAGATCTGGCTGGGGAGGGTGGTGAAGGGAAAGTGCAAAAGAACTCCTGAGAGAGGAAATGTCCGTGGCCTCCAGGGAAGCAGCTGGAGAGGCCAGCAGAGCATACATGGTACAGCTCAAGGCCATGGCAGGCCGGTGCCCTGGAGGAGACCCATGGCCATCCAACATAGACCCCTGAGGACTGACTACAGAGGCCACAGTGGTAGCTGGGTTTTGTTTTTCCTTTTTTACTAAACTTCTTATGTTGCAATAATTGTGTTTCCCCTGTGGTTATAGGAAATAACAAAAATCCCATGTACTCCTTTGCCCAGGTCCTCCAATGGTGACCTGCAACACTGTGGTAGGGCACCACAGCTGGGATACTGGCTACAATGCACAGAGTACCCAGCGTCTCCATCGCCTTCTCCCTCCCACATCACCCCAGCCCCAGCCACCCAGGAATTCTTCTCTATTTCCATAAATTGGACATTTCCAAAAATCTTATGTGAAGAGAATCATACAACCTAGAACCTTTGAGATTGGCTTTTTTCATTCAGAATTCTCTGGTGATTCATCCAGGTCGTTGCTTGGATCAGTAGTTGGCTCCTTTTTATTGTTGACTCGCATTCCATGATACAAGGGACACCTAGGCTGTTTCTAGTTTTGGGCTATTATGAACAAAGGTGCTATAACCATTCACATGCAGTTTTTGTGTGAGTGCATTCTCTGAAATAAATATCCAGGAGTGCAGTTCCTAGGTTGTGTGGTAGTTGCATGTTTAGTTTTTTAAGAAACTGCCAAACTGATTCCCACCAGCAGTGTATGAGTAATATGAGTGATGTACTTTGTGACCTTGCCAGCATTTGGTGTCGTCACCATTTGTTTTTTTAGCCATTCTGATAGGAGCATAGTAACATCTCGTGTGGTTTTAATTTGCTTTTCCCCTATAGCTTTGGTGTTGAACACCTTTTTATGCTGTTTATCTTCTGTGGAAAGTCTTCTCGTGTCTTCTGCCCATATTCTAATTGGATTGTTTTGTGTTTTTACAGTTGAGTTTTGAGGGTCTTTATATAGTCTAAATACTAGTATACAGTCTAGATACTAGTCCTTTGTCAGATACATCGTTTGCAAAGTATTTTATCCTACTTGGTGGCTTATCTTTTCGTCTTCCTTAGCAGGACTTTGTGCAGAGCAAAAGTTTTAAATTTTAATGAAGTCCAATTTATCAATTTAGATTTGTTCCATTTTGTGTCTTTTTTTTTTTTTGTATAACATTACTTTTTGTATCAGCTTGAAGCGTTTTTTGTTTTTTTGCCTATGGACAAACTGTCACTCTAGCACCATTTGTTGAAAGGCCGTTTTTCCTCCATCGAATTCCTTCTGCACTTTTGTCAAAATTGGGCATACTGTGTTGGTTTATTGCTAGCCTCTGTTCCGTTGATCCATGTGTCTGAGTTTCCACTAATACCACACAGTCTTCATTACTGTGGATATATAATAAGTCTTATAATTTAGTAAATAGATTATATCCTCTTCATTCCTTTTTAATTAAAAATATTCTAGTTCATTTGCCTTTCCTTGTAAATTATAGAATAATCTTATCCATATCTATAAAAAATCTTGCTGGGATTTTGATAAGAATTGTGTTAAACTGAATATCAGCTGGGTGAGAATTGACATCTTACAATCTTCCAGTGCATAAACACATTATGTCTCTCCATTTATTTAGATCTTCTTTGATTTCTCTAATCAGTGTTGCGTAGTGTGCAGCAGTTCCTGTACATGTTGTGTGATATTTCTTTTTTTTTTTTTTTAAGTAATTGTAAGTGGCATTGTATTTTAATTTCAGTGTCCATGTGTCCATTGCTAGCATATAGAAGTACAGTTCATCTTTGTATGCTGATTTTGTATCCTGCAACTATTGAACTCGTTAGTTCTAGGAGATTTTTGTAGATTCTGGGATTTTCTAAACAGACAACTATGTTATCTTTAAAGATTTTATTTCTTCCGTTTTGATCTCTGTGCCTTTTATTTCCTTTTCCTGCCTTACTGCACTGGCTAGAAATTCCAGCACTACGTTGAATAAGAATTCTGAGATGGACATCATTGCCTACTTCCTGATCTTAGAGGGAAAGCATTCAGCCTTTCTCCATTATTATAATATTAGCTGGAGGTTTCTTTAGAGGTGCTCTTATGATGTTGAGTAAGTTCCCCTCTATTCCTACTTTTCTGAGAGGTTTTTAAAATAATTATGAATGGATGTTGGCTTTTGTCAGATGCCCTTTCTGCATCAATCAATAGGACCATGTGGCTTTTCTTCTGTAGAGCATTAATTTGGTGGATTACAGTGGTTGATTTTTGAATATTAAACCAGCATCCCTGGAATAAACCCCCTTGGTCATGGTGTATAATTCTGTAAATATATTGTTGAATTCTATTTGCTACACCTTGTTGATTTTTCATGTACAGCAGTCCCCCTATATCTGCAGGAGATACATTCCAACATCCCCAGTGGATTTCCCAAACCACGGATAGTACTGAACCTACTGAACCTGATTGTTCTCAGTCAGAACACATTTCTGATTGGAAACAACCTAGGTATCTCCTCGTATCAAACCCACAAATGCTTTTTCCATGTTTTTTTGTTGTTGTTTTGAGGCAGAGTCTTGCCCTGCTGCCCAGGCTGGAGTATAGAGGTACTAGCGTATCTTACTGCAACCTCGAATTCCTAGACTCAAGTGATCCTCCTGCCTCAGCCTCCCAAGTAGCAGGGCCTATGCCAGGTCTTGCCACCACACCTAGCTATTAGTAATTTTTTTTTTTTTTAGAAACAGGGTCTTGTAACTCCCAGGCTGGTCTCAAACTCCTGGCTTCATGTCATCCTTCTGCTTCAGCCTCCCAGAGTGCTGGGGTTACAGGTGTGAACTACTACACCCAGTCATAAATACTTTTCCTATCTTAACTAAGCACTTTATCACACACTAGGGCTGTAACATTTGCAGTTTGAGGTGCGACAGCAAAACTAGCATGAATTTTTTTCTTCCTCACAATTTCACAGATAGAAGATTTATTCTTACTATAGATCTTAGCAACCTCAGCATATGATTTTTTTTTCCTGTCACCAGGCTGGAATACAGTGGCACAGTATTGGCTCACTGCAACCTCCGCCTCCCTGGTTCAAGCGATTCTCCTGCCTTAGCCTCCTGAGTAGCTGGGACTACAGGTACATGCTACCATGCCCAGCTAATTTTTGTATTTTTATTAGATACGCAGTTTCACCATGTTGGCCAGGATGGTCTCGATCTCTTGACCTCATGATCCACCCGCCTCTGCCTCTCAAAGTACTGAGATTACAGATGTGAGCCGCAGTGCCCAGCTGATTTTTTTTTTTCCCCTCAAAGTGAAAACTTTTGCCGTTTCACTTGAAGGAAGCACTTTATGGCTTCTCTTTGGCATATCCAAATTGCTGTCATCACTACTCTTGTGCTTTGGTGCCATTATGAAGTAAAACAAGCGTTATTTGAACACAAGCACTGCAACACCACCACAGTCAATCTGATAACTGACGGCTGCTAAGTTACTAAGGGGCAGGCAGAGTATACAGCTGGATGCGCTGGACAAAGGGAAGGATCCACATCCCAGCTGGGATAGAGCAGGACAATGCAAGATTTCATCACACTACTCAGAATGGCATGCAGTTTAAAACTTGTAAATTATTTCAGGAATTTTCCATTTAATATTTGCAGGCTATGGTTGACTGTGGGTAAGTGAAACTGTGGAGCCATAGATGAGGGAGGGGGAACTACTGTTTATTAATGAGGGATATTAGCCTATATTTCTTTTTTTCCTTTTAAAAAGATGTTTGGGTTTTGTCATATAGTTTGTCTGGTTTTGGTGTCAGGGTAATAATAGTTTCATAAAATGAATTCGAAGGTGTTTCTTCCGGTTCTTTCGAAAAAATGATATAGAATTAATGTCAATTCTTTAAACACTTGGTAGAAATCTCCAGTAAAACCATCTGGGCTTGGAGATTTCTTCTTTGTGAGTTATAAAATTACATACTCAATTTCCTTAATGGTTATAGGATCATTTAAATTATCTGTTTTTTAGTAAAGTGAGTCAGTTTCCTATATGTTGTCAAATTAATGTTTGTAGAATTGTATTAGTATTCCTCATTATCCTTTTGAAGTCTGCAGAATCTGTAATGCTATCCCTGTTTTATTTCTGATATTAATTTGTGCCATGATGTCTTTATTATCTTTGTTGGGCTTGTCAGAAGTTTGTCAAAAAAAAATTTTTTTTGAGATGGAGTTCACCCTTCTTGCCCAGGCTAGAGTGCAGTGGTGCAATCTTGGTTCATCTCGTCTCACCGTAACCTCCGCCTCCTGGGTTCAAGCGATTCTCCCGCCTTAGGTTCCCAAGTAGATGGGATTACAGGCATGCCACCACGCCCACCTATTTTTGTATTTTTAGTAGAGACAGGGTTTCTCCATATTGGTCAGGCTGGTCTCAAACTCCTGACCTCAGGCGATCCGCCCGCCTCGGCCTCCCAAAGTTCTGGGATTACAGAATAAGCCACCGTGCCTGGCCGAAGTTTGTTAGTTTTATCAGTCTGTTCAAAGAACCAGCTCTTTGTTTCGTTGATTTTGTTTTGTTCTAATTTCATTGATTTCTACATTTACCTTTCTTTTTTTTTTTTTTTTGAGACAAGTCTTGCTGTGTCACCCAGGCTGGAGTTCAGTGG
>NW_016107944.1:581259-627423 GCF_001604975.1 Cebus imitator
TTTTGAGACAAAGTCTTGCTGTGTCGCCCAGGCTGGAGTGTAGTGGCGCGATATCGGCTCACTGCAACATCTGCCTCCCGAGTTCAGGTGATTCTCCTGCCCCAGCCTCCCAAGTAGTTGGGACTACAGGTGCACGCCACCAGGCCCAGCTAATTTTTGTATTTTTAGTAGAGATGGGGTTTCACTGTGTTGGCCAGGCCGGTCTCGAACTCCTGACCTCCTGATCCACCTGCCTCAGCCTCCCAAAATGCTGGGATTACAGACATGACCCACCATGCCCAGCCCGATTTCTACTTTTATCTTTATTATTTCTTTTTTCTTGCTTTTGGTACATTTTGTACTTCTTTTTCTAGATTCCTCAGGTAGAAGCTTAGATTATTGATTTCAGATCATTCCTCTTTTCTAATGTGAGCATTTTAGTTACATTTAGTTCCCTCTTAGGACTGCATTAGTTGTGTTATTGAGATGGGTGTTGAAGTCAACAACAAAATTTGTGGATTTATTTATTTTTTCTTTAAGTCGTATTAGTTTTAGCTTCACATTATTTTGCAGCTCTGAGGTTTAAATGTACATGCATATTTAGGCTTACTGTGTCTTAGTGAATTGACCCTTTTATCATTATATAATATTCCTCTTAAGGTCTGGTCATTTTCTTTGTGTTGAAATATAAATTATGTGATAATACAACAACTCTGCTCTCCTTAGATTAATATTTACAGGATGTATCTTTTTTTTCTTTATTTTTATTTATTTTTTTTTTTTAAAGGTGGGGTTTCACCATGTTGGTCAGGCTGGTCCTGAACTCCCAACCTCAGGTGATCCGCCCACCTTGGCCTCCAAAGTGCTTGGATTACAGGCATGAGCCACCATGCCCGGCCAGGATGTATCATTTTTAGTTTTTCAACCTGCCTGTAATCATTATATTCAGAGTGAATCTTTTGTAGACAGTATACAGTTGAATCATTTTAAGAATCTACCAATCTGCCTTTTAATTGGTGTATTTAGATTATTTACATTTAAAATATTTACTAATAACTTAGGGCATAATTATTTTTGTTTTCTGTTTGCATCTCTGGTTATTTCTGTTTTGTTTTTCCTGCTTCCTTTGTGTTACTTGAACATTTCTTTAGAATTGTATTTTGATTTATATATCAAAATACAAATCGTTTTTAAGTATATTTCTTTGTGTAGACTTTTTAGTGGTTATAATGAGACATTATATAGACATAACTTGTCATAGTCTCTTGGTGGTGTCATTTTACCAGTTTGAGAGTACCTATCTGTACACCACTTTACCTTTCCTTTGATAATTGTTTTAAGTGTTTCCTTTACATACATTTAGAACCACATTAGACAATTTTTGCTTCAGTCATGAAACATAATTTTAAAAACTCAAGAGAAGGAAAGCCTACTTATTTGCCCCCTCCCCCTTTTTAAATACTGTGTTCTTGCTTCTTTTCAGATGTTCCAAGGTTCCTTTTTCCATGATTTTGTTTAGAGAACTTCCTTTGATCATTTTATTAGGAGAAGGTCTGCTAAGAAATTCTCTTCGTTTTCCTTCATATGAGAAGGTCTGGATTTCCTTTGCATTCCTGACGGATGTTTTTAGTGGTTATAGGATTCTAGGTTGACAGTTGTTTTCTTTCAGTAGCTGAAAAGTGGTGTACCACTTCCTTCTGGTCTCCGTGGTTCCTGATAAGAAATCTGTTGTGATTCTGCTTGGTTTTCTCAAATCTGTAAGGTCTTAATTTTCTCTGACTGCTTTTGAGATTTTTTGCTTTGTCTTTGGCTTTCTTTGCCTTTTAGGTTTCTCTTTAGTTATTATATGTCTTGGTCTGAATTTCTTTGGGTTTATCCTTTGATGGTCACTAAACTTACTGAATGTGTAGGTTGCCAAATTTGGGAGGTTTCTAGCCATTCTTTGAGCCCCTTTTCTGCTTCTCC
The DNA here is from genome assembly GCF_001604975.1 of Cebus imitator. Lineage (NCBI taxonomy): Eukaryota > Metazoa > Chordata > Mammalia > Primates > Cebidae > Cebus > Cebus imitator. Next base: position 583,204 of record NW_016107944.1, read on the forward strand.
CTCCTCTCCTTCAGAGACCCTGATGACGTGAATGTTAGACTATTTGTTACAGTTCCACATGTCCCTTTTATTTATTCATTTTTTCCTGTCTGTTTTTTTCTCTGTTGTCACATGGGATGATTTCTGTTGTTCTGTCTTCAGTTCACTGGTTCTTTCCTTGGCCCCCATCCTTCTGCTCTTGAGCCCATCCAGGAGCTTTTATTTCAGTTATGGTATTTTAAATTAAATGTGAAATAATTCTAGCATGGTTGTGTCTTGGTGTTGGCATTTCTTGGTTGTCTTTGTTCATTAAGTTTGTGACCTTCCTGGTTATTGGTATAATGATGATTTTTGGTGGAAACCCAGGTGTTTTTGTATTCTATTGGGTGACTCTAGGTCTCATTTGAACCTTCTCTTTCAGTTGACTTTTCTGACAATGTTTCCATGGGGGAAGGGGGTCACCATGACCAACTAGTTACTTAGGGAGAGACAGAAGTCCACCACCCCTCGGCCTCTATTGATGCCTGAACTGGAGAGGCTCCTCGTCATGGGTTCCCTTCCCACTGGGCCACAGTAATAACCCTGACCCTCCAGTTGGCGCCCTCTGACACACTCTAGCATGGAGAGGGAAGGGTCCTCATTGCTGCTGGTGGGATATACGGCCCTTGTGTCTTCTGACACCACCCTGGCCGGGGTGTGGGGCACTTCACAAGGATGGGAATCCAGCTTTTGCTCACTTGGTGGTGGGGCTAGGGGAAGGTTGGGGTACAGGCTTTCCTGTGGTTTTTGGCCAGAGTAGGGCAGTTCTTGTTTAAGGGTTTTCTGTCTTGTTTGTCTACCGTTTTCTGGTTCATCAGCTATGGAGAGTAGCTTTTGATTGATTTTTTTTCTTGTTGTGTGCCCATTGGCATTTTCAGGTTACAGTTTCTCCAGTACCCACTCTGGGAATAGTGAGATTAAAAAAAAAAAAAAAAAAGCCTGGGAGAGTCGCCATGGTATCCTTCCTCAGGTCATGGGTCCCTGGCCCACCTACCTTCTTTTCTCCACCTTTCAGAGTCTTCTCATGTTTGTCTTGCACATGATGGTCCCAAATTTTTAGTTGTACTTAGCAGGAGGAATAGGGAAATCTATATCTACCCCATCGTCCAGGAAGCAGAAGTTTCACAGCACTGTTTTTGAAAGAGTTTCAGGTTGAAGGCACACCCAGACCACCAGCAGTCTCTTCCTAGAGGCCAACCAGAAGTGCAGCCTCTGGCTTATATGGATCACAAGGGAAGGCCAAGTTCAACTGGAGAGGAGGTAGCTCCCCCCGAGTCTCTCATGTGGTCATGTTTATACTGGGTCCGGAGCCACATGCATCCTCTGGGAGGACCTGCATAGGAAAGGTGCCCTGTGTGCAGGGCTGCTTGAAACAGGACTCAGGCCCCATCTTTTGTGTCCTTACAGCCCAGCTTGGATCCCCCGTGTCAACAACAGATACCTGCTTCTCCTGCCTCCCTCCAAAATGCCCAGCAGCTCAACCAAAAAACAGCAAAGCTAAGCCTACCCATGCAGCATTTCCAAAGCACCCTCCCTGCTGCCTTTTGGGCTTTTTGTTTTAGTGTCCCAGTTTCAGATTATTATAGGTCACCCTGGAAGAGAATACCTTAGGGCCTTTCAGAGGCGCAGCCCCAGGAGCAGGTGGGCATGCATGGGAGCCTCTGCCTGTGGGCACTTCTGGACTCACAGACACTGTGGTCTGCCGTGCCGGGGAGGATGCAGCATTTTTATATAGACTGAGACATAGAGAAGTGGCAGCTCTTCCTGGGAGGCCTTTCCCACGCCTGGGGGATGAGGACAGGCTGTCAGAGTCAGGACCTAGGTTATGTAAGGAGAAGGAAGCTCAGAGCGGGCACCACGTACCCACTGCTGGCCTAGGCTGGCGGGGTACTCACCTTCACTCCCTCTGCACACCTGCCTCAGGACCAAGGACACAGGGCCAACCCCATCCCTGCCTTCCTAGAGTGAAGGTTCTGGGGTGGGGGTGGGGGGCCGTCATGTCATAGCAATGTAATTGCATAACGAAACCATAGGTAGAAATTAGTTCTGTGATGTACAGTGACAGTAATGGCAGAAGTGAGTAGTTAGAGACTGATGGGGGAAGATCAGGACTGTCCCTTGAGGAAGGGGCATTTTAGGGAATCCCTGAGGGATGGCAGAGAGGGCCAGGTTTTGGGGAACTGAGGAGGCTGGAGACAGCTGCACAGGCTGTATGGCTAGCTGTGAGAGGTAAGAGTGGTGGTGCCGTAGTCCGCCAGGTCCTGGTCCCTGGCTCCCTGGGCCTGAGGAGTGAGTTCTCAGTAATTACAGTTGGCTCCTCGTGGCCCCGTGGCACCGTCATTCCTGCCTTTGCACCTGTGCCTCAGCTGTGCCCCTGCCTAGAGGGTCCTCTCAACCCCAGGCCTCCCCCGTGTGTGGGGTCCTTACCTTCTTTAGGGCTTTTCCTTGATAAGTGATTTTTTAAAAAAATTCTGAGCAGAGGTTTTGCTGAGGATGCCTGAGTTGAGACCGGGGCTCGGGTTCTGAGGGAACAGATGCTGAGCCCTCAGCTCCACACAGTACCTCCTGGAGAAAGGTCAGGTAAATGTAGCTGATGATGCGATGACACCCCAAGTTGCCTTCAGAAGCCAAGGTGGTGTCGCACAGTTAAGCCAGAGTTGGAGGAATGGCCTGGTGGACTGGCCTCTGACCTCTCAGGTGGGATTTTGTGGCTGACAAGAGGCCGAGCTGGGAGTCAGAGTCCAGATACACGGGGAATTGTCCATACAGCTTTCCCATGCCGTATGCAAGTCCTCTGGGTGGGGTCTGCTTAGGGTGTATACACGTGGAATGGAGAGGCCAAGTGTGTGTGCCCACCCGAGGTTGGCTGGACACAGCTGGAGTTCGTAGACAGTGCAGACCTCTCCTTGCTTTTGCTTCTGCCTTCCGAGGTGGAATTTCCACCATACACCCATTGGCCCTCCTAGACTGTGTCTGCAGCCAGCACCCACTCTCCTGTCCTTACAGCTTTCCCCCAATTTCAGGCATACAGCTCTACTCCTGTCATTCATGGGGAAAGCCAGTGCTCCTGGGGACCTTGAGGACCCCTGCAGGCAGAAACCAAGAAAAGAGGGTTCTTGGTTCAGCCTGGAGGCTGTGTGGCGTCTGGTACGTGACCTGCCCTCTCTGAGTCACAGCCTGCAGCTACCAAATGAGGTAGTGTGGTGCGGCCTCCTACTTTGGAGAGCACTGAATAAAAAGCATGTGGGGAACCCCTGAGCGGATCCAGGGATCAGGCTGTGTGTGTGAGCAGCAGTCAGAGAATTTGGGTTTTAATTTGTGTTAATGGCCTCTAAAGGGGACTAAATAAATGGGTCTGGTTGTACCTTTTCCAGCCCAGTCTCACCAGCTGGGTGGGGCTGAGGAAGGAGATGGAGCCAGAGTGTCTGTCTAGAACCCCCCACTCCGCTCCCTGTGTTGAGCTCCTACCCACGGTCTTGGGGAGTGGGGACTCTGGATGGTGAAGTAGAACAATGCCTCACATTTGTTGAGACCTTGCAGACTGGACACAGTACTGTGCTCAGTGTTCTTTGTTCTCATACAGCTTTTTAAATTGAGATATACTTCATCCATCTAAAGATTCACCCTCTTAAAGGGTACAGTTTGGTGAGTTTTAGCATATTCACAGTGTTGTGCAACCATCTCCACTGTCTGATTCCAGAACATTTTTGTCACCCACGAAAGAAGTCCCATACCCGTTACCTGTCTCTCCTTATTCCCTCTCCTCCAGTCCCTGGCTGCCACCAATCTGCTTTCTGTGCTGTGGATGTGCGTATTCTAGACCGTTCGTGTAAGCGGAGTTCTGTAACATGTGGGCTTTTGTGCCTGGTTTCTTTGGCTTAGCGTCACGTTTTAGACATTCTGCTGTGCTGTAGTGTGTGTGATGCTTCATTCCTTTTTCTGGCTGAATAGTGTTCCCTTGTGGGGATCCATCACACTTTGTTCATCCATTCTTCTGTCCATGGACATTTAGACTGTTACCACCTTTTGGCAAGTGTGAATAGTACTGCTATGAACATTCATGTGCAGGTTTTTATTTGAGCCCATTTTCTGTTTTCTGAGGTGTGCATACCTGGGGGTGAAATTGCTGGGTCCTAGGGTAATTCTGCTTTTAATTTTCTGAGGAACTGCTGGACTCTTCCAAGGTGGCAGCACTGTTTTACATCCCTCTGCTGGGTTTTACTAATTGCATTATCTCATTAATTCTCACATCAGAGTCATAAGGTTTAGGTAGAATTATTATCATTCTCACTTTTCAAGTGGAAGAGTTTGAACTCAGAGGGTTTCTGCATGTAGCCACACAGCCAGTCAGTTGATGATTCTTTGGCCAGAACTGGCTGTGATCACAAAAGCAGTCTCTTCTCTTGGCCCTATTTTGTATCTTCAGGATGAGGTTGAGGTTTCTTTTTCTTTTTCTTTCTTTCTTTTTTTTTTTTTTTTTTTTTTTTTTTTTTTTTTTTTTTTTTTTTTTTTTTTTTTTTTTTTTTTTTTTTTTTTTTTTTTTTGAGACAGAGTCTCACTCTGTCGCCCAGGCTGGAGTGTAGTGGTGCAATCTTGGCTCATTGCAACCTCCGTCTCCCAGGTTTAAGTGATTCTCCTGCCTCAGCCTCTCAAGTAGTTGGGATTACATGCACCCACCACCACACCCAGCTAATTTTTGTATTTTGAGTGGAGACAGGGTTTCACCATCTTGGCCAGGCTGGTCTTGAACTCCTGACCTTGTAATCTACCTGCCTTGGCCTCCCAAAGTGTTGGAATTACAGGTGTGAGAGGATAAAGCTTTTTGACTATGTTCATGTTTTATTCCTGGCACCTGCCACACATTGTCACTTACATATTTGTTTAATATCATTTTTTCCTGATCTTGGTGGCTTGATCAGCAGCTTGAGGGAGGCAGCATGTATTAGGGGCTCCTGTACTCTGCAGGTTCTCACACTGCTGCTCAGGTCTGTGTTCCCCTCTCTATCCCGGATGCTGCAGAATCCCCACCAGCCTCTCATTCTCAAGCAGCCACAGATGCACTGCAGCAGGAATGGGTGGCATGACCTCTGCTGAGCAGAGGTAGCGTCCATTTCCAGCAAGTACTTGCCATTAACTTTAGCTGTTCCCTTCCTCCCTCCCTCCCTCCCTCCCTCTCTCTCTCTCTCTCTCTCTCTCTCTCTCTCTCTCTCGTGTGGAAGGCTGCTGGTGACCTGCCCTCTTTTTTCTCCTCTAGGCAAAACCCATTTATGGCGGTTGGCTGCTCCTGGCCCCAGATGGGACCGACTTTGACAACCCAGTGCACCGGTCTCGGGTAAGGGCATCAGAGCCAACTCTTAGGGTGGGAGGAACCAGAGAAGGGGCCCATCTAAGGGTGAACTGGCAGAATGGAAGAGGGAGATGGAGAGTTGAACAGTGGATCCTGGGGTGGCAGGATCAGCAGGGCTCCCCCATTTGGCGCACTTGTACATTGTACAGAAAAGGTCTCAATCATACAAAGTTATATGTAGTGCTCCCTTCAGAGTGAGGAGCTCTCATGTGGGTGTTGCCTGTTTTGTGGGTAAGCCTGACTCTGGGAACAGTCAAATGGAAGAGGCGAAAGAGCTGTTTAACAAACGTTTGTGTTATGTTGAGCAGCTCCCAATAAGCAGCTCCCAATTCCTTCCATGCCAAGGCCTGCCCCTATCACACCTCCCTTCCTCCTGAGCCAGGGGTTCAGCCCACTAGCACTAGTGACGGGTTGGGGGCCCAGAAGCCTTGGCTCACCTCGTACTAAATTATGCATTGCCCAGGGCAGGGCCCCGCTAGAGCTGGGACCACCATTGGCCTGACCTGTGATTTGTTTCTCTGCCAAGAAGCCCCTCTGGATTTGACTCCAGTTAAAACACTGTCCTTCCTCACATGCTATCTTATAGTTTTGCCACTCATACCCTATAAATTGCTTCCATGGGCCGGGCGCGGTGGCTCACGCCTGTAATCCTAGCACTTTGGGAGGCCGAGGTGGGGGGATCACCTGAGGTCAGGAGTTCAAGACCAGCCTTGACCATCATGTTGAAACCCCATCTTAAAAAAAAAAAAAAAATTGCTTCCACTCAGACCCCTCCATCCCCGGGAGCTCCCTTTCCCCTTCTTAGTATCTGCTACTCACCCCCTCCCCACTGTGAATCTACATTTGGAGTAGGGACCTTGGGCTGTTGTGTATTCTGGTCCCACAGGCCTTGCATTGTCTCTGGTCTTTGGGATTCCTTCCGGAATGGGTTTTGATTTCAAAGGCAGCCCATAAGGCCATTGGAAATGCTCCTAGGAAACACGTTCAGGTCGCCTCTATACACCCAGCGTGGAGCAGCCCTCTAGAAGGCCTCTTAGCAGGGCCCTTTGAGTCCCCGTTCATGCCGCCCAGACGGGAGGACTCAGGAATCACTGGTCCAGCCAGACTGCAGTTTCCAGGGAGTAGTTCCCTTTCCTAGTTTATATTGAGGTTGTACAAAATTGCCATTTCCAGCTTCTGAGGGGATTCTTTATTATAAATGATAACCCTGGCCCAAAGCATAGAGATGTGCTTCTTTTTTTTTTTTTTTTGAGACAGAGTTTCACTCTTGTTACCCAGGCTGGAGTGCAATGGCGCGATCTCGGCTCACCGCAACCTCCGCCTCCTAGGTTCAGGCAATTCTCCTGGCCTCAGCCTCCCGAGTAGCTGGGACTACAGGCACGCACCACCATGCCCAGCTAATTTTTATATTTTAGTAGAGGCGGGGTTTCACCATGTTGGCCAGGATGGTCTCGATTCCTTGACCTCGTGATCCACCCGCCTCGGCCTCCCAAAGTGCTGGGATTACAGGCTTGAGCCACCGCGCCCGGCCTGAGATGTGCTTTTATAGTCAGTTCATGCGGCCTTATTGCCAGTTAAACTTTGAGCATTGCTGGGCCCTTTTTCTTTTTTTTTCTTTTTTTTTTTTGAGAAAGAGTCTTGCTCTGTTACCAAAGCCGTAGTGCAGTGGTGTGATCTTAGTTCAGTTCAGTCTTGATGTCCCAGGTTCAAGTGATCCTCCCACCTCAGTCTCCTGAGTAGCTGGGACTACAGGCGTGTGTCACCATGCCGAGCTAATTTTTGTGTTTTTTGTAGAGACAAGGTTTCACCATGCTGCCCAGGCTGGATTGAGGTTTTTGAAATATTGAATATAGTCATGGACCCTTGATGATTTGGGGCTGGGAGCTGTGCATGTCATTCATGACAAGGCCATTCTCCCCACACAGAGGAAGACATATACTTCATAGTCCTTTTCATTTCAGCTCCTGGTGGCATCTGACCACCATGGGCACTTCCCAGTGATATGGCTTTTGGATGGAGAGTAGAGCGGGGGACACTCTGTGCCAGTTGGTCACTCCTTGGATATTGGAGTTATTTCCACTGGTCTTGCTGCTCCTCTGTTTTGATTTTCAGTAGCTCATTTCCCCTCAGTTAATTCTGGAGCCTGGCTGTCTTTGTGCCTCCTCTTTGCCAGTGGATCATCAGAACGACCTTTTGTGGCGGTTTCCTAGATTTTTTCAGAAGTGGTGAATCTGTGCCTTGGCATTCCTGGGTTATTCCATGTTATGTCAGATCATTCATCAAATAAATATTGACACCTATCATGTGATGCATTCTGTGCTGGACGCCAGAAGGAATATGAAAAGGTAAACACAGATTGTTTCTGCTCCTGAGGAGCTTCCAAGTGTTTAAAAAAAAAAGAAGCTTCTTGTTAAGCCTCGATCACTCAAGTGATTTTGAGCCTTTCTCCCAGCCCAGCCCTGGCTGATGAATCAGCATTCTTAGGCGTCAGGTCCCTCTTTTCCTGCCACCTGCCCCAGAAGTGGAATCTGTGGAACCGCCTTCCTTAGATACGGGCTTGTTAGACATGGGACCTCCACAAGCCAAGCTCTGGGGCCAGGACCCAGATCCTCCTAACCACCCACCTTGTGCTCCGTTGCAGAAATGGCAGCGACGGTTCTTCATCCTTTACGAGCACGGCCTCTTGCGCTATGCCCTAGATGAGATGGTAAGTGTCATCCTTGCCCACTCCCTGTCCCCAGCCTTTGCCAGTTCCCTCCATTACAGTGTCCTTGCATTGTTGTATAAGAGCACAGCAGCTGTGTGCTCCCACTTTTGTCTGTTTGGAAGTCTGGAATGTTTTGAAGAACTTGTGGCACCTTGCGAAGACCACCCTAAAAACTTAGACCTTTGAAGCATCATCTTCTGTGGTCTTGAGTGAGAGGAAGAAATGAGGGAGGAAGTCATTTCTGTTCAAGGCTGATAGTGTGGACTTGGCTGGAGCACTCCTGGTTAGGGGAAAGCAAGGGCAAAGTCCTGGGTCACAGTGAGGACGGGTGCAGGCTGTGGACCTGTAGGTGTGGGGCAGGGACTGGCCCTGGGGCTACACGCGTGCTCACATGCCTAGTCCTGGGGCTGCCTGTGAGTTCTACTGCTACAGTTGGTTTTGTTTGTCTTATTTGAGCTTCACATAGTTTTCTGAGCTGACTTCAGAGGCCGGCCTCCTGGTCATGAGGTCAGCTGGTCACTAAACCAGGCAGACAGGCTCCTTCCTGCTCCCCACCTCCCTGATTTTCCAGCTGCCTCCTGGGCTGGATGAGCATTTGCTATTGTTGCCCCAGAGGCCAAACCTGAAAATCAACTAGGTGGAATTTCTGGCTTTTCTTTTTCCACCTATTTTATCTCCTGACTTTTTCTCTAAAGGAGATTAGTCTCTACTAATTAAAGTAGGACTACATTCCAAACTGTGTAAAGGGTTGAAGATGGGAGATTTGATCGCCTTTTCCAGTTCCACTTGGTGGGTGAGTGTTTGTGTGCACATATATGCAGCATTTTAAAATTGGGGCTGTCCTGGAAAGTTTAGTCACACTATATAAAACAGGCAGCCCCTGCCTATCCTATCCAGAGTTTGTTTCTTTGCTGCAAGGGCAAGACAGGCTCTGAAAGTATGAGTGGAGATAACTGTGCCCTCCAGGGACCTTCCAGACTGTGGAGGGCCCTGGGATTTTTGGGTGGTCATTACAGCTCACATGTGCAAAGGCCAGAGTGGGTGTGTTTGCACCTGAGTCCTAACCTTTGTTATGTGATACTTTTTCTGCTTTTGTTTCTGGGGTGAATTAAGAGGTATGATACCATAATCCTGTATCAGCTGTCACCTCATTGATTTATTCTTAAAAAGAATTGTCTTCCTTTTCATTCTTTCTGGTGTGCATATTTGCACATCATGATTAGATCACAGGGGGTTTTTGCTGTGAGAACATCTATGCTCCAGGGTAGTGGATTGGAGGTGAGCACCCATGGTGGACTTGGCTAGAAGTGGGAGCAGGGAGACAATGCATTTGGACTCTCTGTTCCTTTGAGGCAAGAAAGCAGACCTGGAGGATAGACTTCACACTGGTGTTCTCTTGGCTTAGCCCTTACACAGGGTGTAGTCCTGGTGTCAGAGCTGGGCTCTTGCAGCTGTGAGGTTTACCTTGCCTCTCTGTAGCTGGCTGGCTGGTTCTTAAGTCCTGCAATTGACCAACAGTATCAAAGGAGCCTTAAGAGGTCACTGAATTGCATTCAGGCTGGGCTGGGTCATGAACCATCCCAAAAAACAGAGCTCCCTGTACTTTCCTTGGAGACTGATAATTCCAGTCAGGAAATCTTTCTTTAAGTCTAACTGAAGTACAGCAAAATCCATTATTCCCTCTGGCTCAGTTGCACAAGCACAAAGAGGGTAGCTCCTGGGGACACCTTGGTGCTGGCACAAGTGCAGAGCACATGCTGCTTCCCAGGTGCAGCTACTGGATAATAGAGGCCACCTAGCCAGGCGCACTAACACTTCACAGTGTACTGCGGTCTCCCAGCAACCTGGATATGTGTTGGGTATTATTTCATGGAGTGCTCAGGCAGAGGTAGGATGGTGCTAGGGATGTGGGGAAAGAAAGAAGCCCCAGGGAAAACTTGAACTGAGAGAGGGCATGGGGGCATGCCCAGAGCTGGGCATTTCTGACCATGGGCTGCTTTCTGGTAGATGACCTGGGAGCTGGAGAGACTGACCCAGTGAGCCCATCAGTATGGCTCTGCCCAGCTGAGGCCATGGAGGGGTTTCCCTGTTGTATCAGGAAGGTCGCAGAGGAAGGTTGCAAGGAAGCAGTCGGGGTAGAAGCCAGGTGGGAGGAGGCAGAGGCTGGTTTCTCCCAACACCCACTGCTCTGCATCAGGACTTGTTCCTCAGAGCCTCTCCCCAGGGTGAGCAGACAGTCCGTGGCCAGGGAACTCCAGCCTAACAGTCGGCCACCCTGAGCTGAGAGTTCCATCCCAACCAGGCTGGCAGGATCCTAAGACCTGGAGCAGGAGAACTCCATTTCAGGCAGGCTCATATGTGGGTGAACTCCAGCCAAGCTAGAATCTTCCTCTGCGAGTGCCTTGAAATAGACCAGTGGTCCTCAGTACTGTGCCGCCCAGGGCCACTGTCCGCCACTGGCCATGTCTGGAGTCATCCTTGATTGTTAAACCTGGGGCAGGGATGCTGCTGAAGGTCCTCCATAGAACAGCCCCCACAGCAAAGAAGGCTCTAGCCCAAAATGTTGACAGTGCCAAGGCCGAGAAACTGAGGGATTCGGTCAGTGGTTTATTTAAATTCTTATTTATTTTTAAAAATGAAATGTAAATACGATTTGCTATTAGCTCTGCTCTTAAACAGCACAGGACTCACCTGTCAGATTTCCTGGGAGTGAGGGGTTGATGGCACAGAGTTGGCTTACTGATGGTGCAGTGCCAGTCATGGAATGGGGTGGGCCTGTTCCTCATCTGGAGAGGTCTATGGGGTGCCCCTGCATACCAGGCAACCACAAGGCCTGCAGAACTGCTTGTGTGTCCCAGGGAGCACATAGGTGCCACTCCCTGCGTGGTGCCCTCAGACCGTGATGTAAAATGAGCCCTGCCTCAGCATTTGTCGTCAAAAGCAGTAGCTCTGAGCAGCTTGTGGCCACTTCTGGCCCTCCCAGGCCCACATAATAAACTGTAGCATTTTATGGCTGATCTGTGCCCTCAACACTAGTCACCATCTGTTTCGAGTTGTTACTGATTTTTATACGATGTTACCATTTGATTTCATTTGCTTGAGTGTTATCTTACCAACCTGACTGACTTGTTGTTGTTGTTGTGGTCCTCGTTGGGCCCCTGATAATTCTAAGTGTCTCTCCATGTTGCTAGCATGGGGTTTGAGTGGCACAAATCTAGCAGATGTTCAGTAAATATTTATGGAGTTGAGCTACCAGCTTTGTCAGTGCCTTGCTGCAGAATTTCTGCTCCCAGCTTTAAAACCTTAAGACAGAGGGCGGGTAGGAAAGGAGAGAAGGTAGGACAAGGGGTGTTCCTCAGAGGGAGATGAGGGATATGGTGACCCTTAGGGATTACTCAGCAGAAGGGAGAAACTTCCCAAGAGCTCCTGAGAACCGGGATGGGGGAAAGGTTACCTCAGCTCCACTGGGTTGGGACCTGGAGAGGAAGATCGGCATCAGGAGGTCACAGCATGCAGGAGGGGGAGGAAGGCAGCAGTCCCTGGATCTGGGGACAGTAGCTCCAGGAAGCCCTTTCTGCTTGCAGACTTCTGCTGGGACTGGGGCTGGTGGACCTCGTCCAGTTCTGGAGACTGACCGTTGCCTCTCCAGGCAGCCCTGAGATGGGACTAACTTTGGGGAATCTCTTTTCCTTTTTTGGGAAATTTCTTTCTCGATACACCCACGTACCCTGTAACTGGTGGGTGTGGAGGAGAGGCAAATTTCCCGAAAAAGGAAATTTCTCAAATGCAGGCTGAGGTGAGGTGGGCTCTGGGCAGCCGCACAGACAAGTAGGAGCCTGAGAGATTTGGCTGGCCCCTGGTTTTTCAGGAGTGGACGAAGCAACAGTCTAGAAACCTGGACTCCTGCCTCTGTCCTCTGCCTTTGTTTCTCTGCCTGTAAAATGTTCCCCATGATTTTACCTAATTCTGCCACTGAGTTTCTGGGGACTGATGTCAAGCTGAGGTGTGGGTGTCACCAGACGTCACTAGAAAGCTCTTGGGAGGAGTTCCAGGTCTAGAAGCGGAGTGGGAGGGCCAGGAGCTTGGGGTGGAGCAGGCCAGGCCACGCTTTGGGATTCTCACAGGCCTGCTCTCCAAGGCAAAAAGATTATCGAATGTTTTATTTGAATGTTTTTAACTTTGGTGAAGTGTGCAGGAAATTCACCATCTTAACCGTTTTTAAGTGTGCAGTTCAGTGGCATTAAGTACATCCACACTGTTGTACAACCACCACACCCTCCCTCTCCAGGACCTTTTTCAACTTGCTGACTGACCTGTGCACCCACTGAACTATAACTCCCTTCCCCAGCCCCTGGAAACCCCCGTGCTACTCTCTGTCTCTAAGAATTTGACTCCTCCAGCACCTCACATAAATGGGATTATGCAGGGTTTGTCCTTTGTGACTGGCGTGTTTCACTCAGCATAAAGGTCTTGAGAGATCAACTGTGTTGGTGTCAAAATTTCCGTCCACCTGATTGTAGTAGGTCTGATGCCCTTGGACCGTGACTGCTGACGCTGAACCTCTCACACATGGAAGCCATGGAGGGACCATGAAGCCACCTTCCGTGGCAGGCATGGTGCTGAGGGCCAGCCTCCACAATGGGGAGCTCCACTCCCTCCTAGCCTGGGGAGTCTTTGAGCCTCGTGAGAGAGGAGAGCTGCCTCCTGTGTAGGGGCCATGCTGAGGACTCATAGCTCAGCTCATATCCTCAGACATAGTAGAGAAAACAGTTTTAGCTCTTGGATATGTGCCTTTTTCAGGGGCAGCCTATGAGTTTGTCAGTCCCATAAGAAATGTAGGTCCAGCCTGAGAAATTAACTTGGGGTGCATATGTACTTGTGTATGAAGTAAATAGGCTTGGTCCAAAGGATCTTCAGAGCACTCCAAGAAGAGTCCGGCTTCTTTAGAGTTTGCTTCCTATAGGAGAGTGTCCAGGAGGTTGCTTTGATCTTGGGGACCTCTGCTTACCTCACTCATGACAAATTTCTGCTATTTTTGGTGATGTTAAAGTCATGAGCAGCCCAAAGTTGTCTGGGCCTGTGAGAGCCTAGGAGGAGGGGCGTTACCGCAGAGCCCTGCTGTCTTTAACATCTGTCATTTGAGGTTTCTTTCCCTTCTCTGCAGCTGATCACCTAGTTCCCGTTGCTCCCTAAGCCAGCATTTTGTAGATGTTACCCAGTATCAGAATCTGCAGGGCGGGGCTGGGAGACCAGTTTAAATAACCACTCCACGTGATTTCTTTTTTTTTTTTTTGAGATAGAGTCTCGCTGTGTCGCTCAGGCTAGAGTGCAGTGGCGTGATCTTGGCTCACTGCAACCTCCGCCTCTCGGGTTCAAGCAAGTCTCCTGCCTCAGCCTCCCGAGTAGCTAGAACTACAGGTGTGTGCCACCATGCCCGGCTAATTTTTTGTATTTTTCATAGAGACAGGGTTTCACTGTGTTAGCCACGATGGTCTCAATTTCTTGACCTCGTGATCTGCCTGCCTCGGCCTCCCGATGTCCATGTGATTTTTAAGCACTCCAATTGAGAACTGCTGCTTTAAGCTCTGGCTTTGTTTCCTCTAGCTCGGAGCTTTCCCAGGCAGGCGAAAAGAATCATCTGGTCCTCCCTTGGTGCTGAGGCACTTCCTGGGTATCTGATCCTTTGGGAACCATAGTGGCTGCTGTGTTCATAATAGAGCAGTTGAAGGGACACTAGGCCATAGAAGGCCCCTCCGGTGGTGAAGCTCATATCTCTCGGGACCCACATGAACACATGCAGACTAAATCCCTAGGAGAACCGTGGTATGTAGGCCCTTAAAGGTGGTGGGTGGTTGGGGAGGCAGAGAAGTGTTCTGAGAGGAGAGAGGTGGCACTTGGCTGCCTTCCCGCTCATCGCAGAGATTCAGGAGGAGCCATGTGCCCGGCTGGGGCTCCATGGTAGCACTTTCTTCTCATTTCTATCTTAGTCTGCACAATGGTAGATACCATGTCCATTTCACAGTTAAAAAGACTGAGGCCCAGAGATTGTGAGGAGCCTCAACTACTAAGTGACAAACCTTGATATGTAGGCAGGATAGACTCCGTCTGAGAGAGGGATGGTGTCTTTCCTTCACCAAGTGATCTCGTCCCTCATGTTCAGAGCTCCAGCTGCACCAGCTGCCTTATGCAGGCGGGCAATAGGGCTAGTTGAAGGCCAGGCAGGGCTTTCGGCATCCTTCCTGACCCTCTGGCTTGTCTGTGTTGCAAACTGACCCAACTGTAGTAGCTGACCTGTGTCTTTATTAATGCCATTGAACCAAGCTACCTGCAGGCCTGCAACCTTGTAGGGTCCACCTGCCTTTTTTACTACACGATCATATAAATATATAATTCAGAGAGATTTGTAGAAATCAGAAAAATAAGAACATAGAGCCTGTAATTTACAGAGAAGCAGAGAAGCTTCCTCAGGCCTGCAGACCGTCCCTTCATGTTTAAAGGACAGGAAGGAGCAAAACAGGGAACCAGGGAGGATGTTTTATGGGCCAGTCTTATGCTTTCAGATTTAGCTTTCAGTCTGTCATGTTTCAGCCTTGTCCTGGCCTTTGTGCTTTTCCACGAGTTCCTGGTTGCAAGGGGAAGGAGACAGGTCCTGCTGTGTGGTGCGTGGAGTATCTTAGGGAGAGCCTGTTGGGGTGGGGTAACTGTGGGGTCACTCAGGCCCTTCCTGCCACTGTAGGCACCTCCGAGGCTATTTGGCCCGCAGGAAGCCCTGAGTTGTTTGCTCCTTTGCCCAGCAGCTCATTTCTAGCTCTGTGCTGTGTGCTTTCAGAATAAGATCACTTTAAAAAATAACTTCAGACACAAGAAAACTTGTGTTTTCATCTTTACACAAGCCCTGTGAGCAAGGTATGAGGGGTGGTTAATGGGGGAGGTGCTCCCCCCACCCCCTGCTGTCCCCATGCATCACATTCCCCCGGGGTCCCTACATGCTTTCAGACTTTTGGTTGAGAGACTTCTGTCTTTAAGTGGAATTCTGCATGGAGTCTTAATACAAGCTTTAAAAAGTATACAGTCAGATGCTGCTTTATTTGAAGTTTTGAAATATTTCTGACCCCTCCCTCATCAACAACTCTGCCCCTGGCAGCTGCAGAAAAGAATATACACTGACCAGACTGGAACAACCTCCTTCTCTGAGGAATTATCCAGGTGCCCAGAGGTCCAGATCACAGACCTGCTCAGGAAAGGCACCTCTTCTTGTGTGATCATTTGATTATTTTCCCAAATGAACAAGCTTATTTTTTAAAGATTTTCCAAAGTAGTCAATGTCTTCAAGCTCTTTGCCAATGGTGACTTGTGCATGAGCAGCACTCATGTTTATAGGTGAACTCTCAGGCACATGGGGGCTCGTGTTCACCGGGAGAAGCGGCTGGGCCTGGGGGAACAGTCTGCTGGCTGTCAGGGCTGGCACGGCCACGAGATTCCAAAAATTGAGGACAAGGCAAGGGTGTTGAGAAGGTTCTTCCAGGGTATTAAGGGTTTTTTATCCCTGCCCCTTGCCCCACTTGACTTTACTGGACACAGAGCCTTAGATGAGTCCCCATCCCTTCTTGATTTGGTCATGACAATTGAGATGTTGCCTATTTGTAACAATGAATTCCTTAATGAAGGAAGGTGGAGTCTTGGCTGGAAGGTAAGGTCTGAACCAGTTCACAGGATGGGGTCTGTATGATGCTCTTCAAGCAGCAGGGAGTTGGAGGGATAATAAGTGGGGTGGGGAGGGCCTTGCTTGACTGAGCTCCCTGCAGACCACTTCACCTGAGAGCATCTATGGCTAGATTTAAGTTATTTTGAAATACTAAAGGTGAGTGAGCCAGGTCTGGGTGCAGGTGAACCCAGGTGGAATGGAAACGCTTCTTAAGTGCTGTGAAAGTAGAGGTTAGGGGTCATAAGGGAAGCTCAGAGCCGTTCACTGATAAGTGACACCCACTTTTTTCCCCTAAAGTGTAATTTATGGTGACTCATGAAAGTTCACCCATTAGAATGGAGCACATAGTGGTCAGGGCATTCTCTGAATCTCCATGGGACCTTTGAGATGGATGTTGTTCTCTGGAAACTGGGGGCTGAACTTTAAGCTCCCTCCCCTCCTTTTGTCTTAGTTGGGAGGTTGGGGGAGGTCAGCTAATGACAGGTCCAGGAAGAGCTTGGGACCCAGTCTTCTAAGACTCTTGGACCCAAATCTGCTAGGCAGGGGCAGGTTTCGCCTTCGGGAGCTTCCTTGTTATTTGTACTTCTGCCCAAGGCCTAAGTGATGTTTCCCACACTGAAAGAATCAGGGAATGGAAGCCAGCAGCGGTTAATCAAGGGGCTGTGTGGACCAAAAACAGCAGTCTCCTGAGGGTGACGGTCGGGGGTTCCAGCTGTGACCTGATTCAGACCTTCCATATTGTGGTGAGGAAGCTCAGCCGGGGGAGGGGTCGGGAGTGACTGAACCACAGATGTGGACAAGCATCCAGGTCCCTGGATCTCCTGTCCCGACTTAGGACCTGGGAGTTGCCTTTCAGGGAAGGGAAGAGTGAGGGAAGGGACTGGGCCTGCATGGGGCAATTTGAATGTCCTCTGCCTCTGGTATTGGAGTTATACATGGACAGCTGAGCCTGGCGGAGGGAAGAAGTTGGAGAATATGTGCCAGAGTGAGCAGACAAAGAGGATCAGAAGAAGGGAACAGAGGAACCTTTGCAGGTCATCCTGGGTCATTCTGGAGAGCCAAAAGAAGACACAGGTTGGTCCTGGCCAGACACAAGTCCTCCCTGTGTTCCTAAACCCAGGACACCTGTCAGAGCATGGGGAACACCTTGCACTTACTTCCATGAGGATCTCCGTCTACAGGACGGTGAGTGCCTCTAGGCAGCACTGGTGTCTGCTTGCATAGACAGGGCTGAAGAATCGGGCAGCTGTGCTCCCCAACTCTTTTGTGCCTGAGTTTCTGGTATAAATATTTCATGTAGGCCTCCCCCAGAAGTCCCCTTTCTTTGAATTTCAGGCCACACTGAGAATTTGGTGACCTGAGGTGCCCAGTGAGCGCCTTCTGGCTCATCGAGACTGTCCAGTGTACATACCTTCCCATTATGTAAGTGGTGAGTCAAGGACTGCAAAATAGGAATTAGCGGCCTGCCTGTGTTCAGGGCCATAATTAGATACCCACATTCTCTCTCTGCCTTCCCTGTGTTGCCTGAGTGGAGTGACTGCTGGCCACCCACAATTAATTATCAAGGGGCTGAAGAGGGTTCCACCTGGTTGTCCACTGAGGTGCTCTCTCTGTCCACACCTTTGCCGTGTGCACAGCTCTTTCAGTGATGTGAGAAGGTGAAGGGGTTTCTGTGGCCCACACCCCACACTGGGGAGGCAGCCGGGAAGACAGCTTTGATTGGCACCCTTGCTGGGCTATCTTCAGAGCTGTAGGTGGACTTCTCTGCAGCAGCTGTGACGCTGCCCTGCAGCATGAAGGCTTGTGATAATGCGCTGGGCGTCTCCCTCCCACACAGAGGGAAATGACTTTAGGTATTAAGAAAGTGAAAAGCTTGGAATAATTGGTTAGGAAACTAAGTAGCAGCAGGAAAGAACTGTCAAAAAAAAAAAAAAAAAAAAAAAAAAGCCATTACGCTCTCTTCCTTTCTCCGCCGTCATGGTGCGTGCTTTACTCCATTTCTCGCCATGTCTTCTCACAAGACTTTCAGGATGAAGCAGTTCCTGGCCAAGAAACAAAAGCAAAATCGTCCTATTCCCCAGTGGATTCAGATGAAAACTGGTAATAAAATCAGGTACAACTCCAAAAGGAAACATTGGAGAAGAACCAAGCTGGATCTACAAGAAATTACACATGAGATGGCACACACATTTATGCTGTCTGAAGGTCACAATCGTGTTACATTTTCAAGCTGAAAAATGTCACCGCTATCCAGAGAAGTTTGAACAGAGGTTCCTCTCTGGATCTGTTATGAAGGCGTTGGTTGGCTGGGTTCGGTAATATGTGAGCCCTTTTCACTTCTTTAAAAAAAAAAAAAAGTCATTTTATGGGAGTTACAGCATAAAACATTTAGGGTTGAAAAATCAAAGCCACATGGCTGGTGCTAGTATGTTCACGTGTTTGTGCAGTGCTCACACACACTCACCTTTTAGGCATCCCCTTGCTCTGTCCCCTACTCAGATCCCCACCTGCCGTGTCTTTTGCCTGGGGCATTCCTGGGAAATATGTCATGTCCAAAAACAGTTTGATGAGCTGATTCACGTAGGGCTACACTTGTGGCAGGCATTGTAATATGTTAGTGTCTTAACCTCTTCTGCCCTCCGCAAGACTATTTTTCAGAAGAATCTTTTCTTTGGCCAGGAAGGATATATTCTTTATGGTGGGGAAATCTCTCTGAACCGGGAGCAGTTGCACTGGTGGGATCTCAGAGATGCAGGTCAGCAGCGCAGGGACCTTAGGAAGGAGGTATCCTTCACCTTGTGCCATGTACTGGCCTGAGGGCTGGTCCAGCCCACATACAGGCATGGACCAGTCACGCACAAACACCTGCTCAAAGTTGTCAGACTCGAACTCCAGGGTGGCTTCCTTCGTGGGGGTGCTGGTCCCAACACTCAACATGGCAGGTGTATTTGTTTCCTGTGGCCACTGTAACAAGTTGCCACAAACTTAGTGGCTTAACACAACACATCTTTGTTCTGTGATCGGTCTGGAGGTTGAGAGTCCAAAATGAGTACCACTTTGGGTGTGGTAGCTTCCTCCTGAGGTCCTGGGGGAAGGGAGAATCCCCTCTCCACTGCTTGCAGACTCCAGTGGCCACCTGCCTTCCTCGGCTCAGGCCCCTTCCTGTCACCACTACAGTCTCTTGCTCCTGTCATCACGTTTCCTTCTCCTCTTTGTCACATTTTCCTCTGTCTCCCTGTTAGATCAGAGTCCGGATGCCTTTTTGTTTCATTTTTTATTTTTTAAAGATTGGGTTTGCTTTGTCACCTGTCCTGGAGTGCAGTGGCACAGTCATAGCTCACTGCAACCTTGAACTCCTGGGCGCAAGTGATCTTCCTACCTGAGCCTTTCAAGTAACTGGATTACAGGTGCTCCAGTGTGAGCTCAGCAGGGCTGTTCAGGGGAGTTCAGCAGGGATAAGTAGGACTTGTGGGCGCTGCTGCCAGGCATGCGGTATAGGCATGAGAAATGGAGAAAGGAAGATGGGGCCACCAGAGACTGCTCTGATAGACACACAGTCCCCACCTGGGTATCAGTGTCATCGCCTTCCAGAGAATTTGTGTTTTCAGCATGAAGCAGGATCAGGGAATGTCATTATAGAAAAAGACCTGGAAGAGCCAGCCCCCTCCACAGGTGGGGCCGATGGAGAAGTAACTTTTGCCCCAGTTTGTAGAGCCTGGGACTGCAGAGCTTTGACGGTTGCCCTGACTCAAGTCAACTTGGGAGCTGAGCCCCTCAGTGTGTAGGGCGCAGCGGATACCATGGCCGGCCTCCTGTTCACTGATTCAGCCCCAGTGGGAGAGGGGGAAATGGAAAATACTCCTTGTCCTTGAGCAGTGTTTTGTTGGTGAGACTGGTTTTGTGTTTACTTCTCACATGTGAGGTACAGACAGGTATGGTGACCCCCAGCTCTCCCAGAAAAATCCTGACTTTGGGCAAGTTACTACTCTCCTCCTGGGACCATTTTAATAATTAAATGCAAACACAGTGAGGACGCTAGCACTGTGGTTGGTGTGTGACCAAGCCCATGGGGCACAAAGGTGAAGGGACAGGGACAGAGCAGGTGGAGGAGGAGAGAGACTCCCTGAAGCCACAAGGCTCTGAAGGACTGTGCTGTCCCAGCTGTGACCCACCTCAACCAGCTGCACTGAGGCAGGCTTGTCCCTCGGAGGCAGAAGGGTCTTAAAGCTACGACCCATCCCCCAGTCTCAGTCCTTCCTTAGGTAGCTAATGCTTGCTTTCGGGCTTCTGTGTGTTCCTCTGCCTTTGATGGAAGGGTGGTAGACAGGCTTCCCCTCAAAGTCTAATAAGCAGTGAGTCATTGTCTTCCTCTGAGCCAAGAGGGCTGTACCTGGTGCCTGGGGGTGCTTTGTGATGTCCAGGCCCCAGCTGAGAAGCAGTTGTGCTGGGGTTCATTAGTGGTGTCCCCTGTCTGTCTGCAGGGTGCGGTAGCTGTCATGGGGTGGAAGTCCAAGGCTCACTTCCTCCGGATACCAAGTACAGGTTTTGGAACCAGCCTCTGTGATCAGTGCAGAGGTAAAAAGAAATCACACACCAGCCACAGTGCTAGTGTCTCATTGTGTTTCCATTTAATCCTAAAATGGTCCCATGAGGACAGCAGTAAATTACCCAAAGTCAGGGTTTTTCTGGGAGAGCTGGGGGTCTTACATTGAGCCACAGGTTGGAGACCTGGTGAGTGGAGCCACTCTGGCTCCATTCCCATTCAGTGAGCTGGGGCCCAGGCACCCCTCTGGCCTGAGGGTTTTGGAGCCTTACCTGGTTAATGTTTGAAGATCTCAGATATGCTAGGATAAACTGGAGCAGGTCTTTACACCTCTGCCAGGCGATGGGCACTAACGCTGTCAGGTGGCCGACACCTGTGGAGCGTGTCAGCCGCAAGGGAGCACAGAGCCAGGAGTTCTCTTGACTTCATCCCCCAAGGCAGCAGAGGTTTGAAGATCTCGGGGGCGGTGGGCGGGAGGGGGGCGGGGGGTTGGCTTGCATCTGGATGTGGAGGACATGCTTGCCTCGCCCTGACTTCCAACGGGTTGTCAACAAGAGACCCACTCAGGACTACTATGTATTCTGGTCCCAGCAGCGGACCCAGAGGCCGCTCTAGCTGTGTCTGAAGGGGCTATGAGAGTGGTAGGTGTGGGGAGGTCTGGGAAGGAGGGTCTTTGGGGACATAGTCCAGCACTCACCTTTGACAGATGAGGAAACTGAGGCCTAGAGGGCAGGCAGGGTCTCCACTATCACTTCCAGTAGGTTTCAGAGACAGATGCCGCCTGCCTTCCTGCAGCAGCTCTCCCTGCCCAGATCGGTGTCAACAGGGCAATTCTCAGCAAGCTGTGAGCAACTGAGAGACACTCCTCATGGCCCAGCCCAGCAGATGCCCAAGTGTGTATAGCAGCTGCTGGGTGACTAGGGCTTGAATGGAATGTGTTGTCCAGGGTCAGGCAGCTGATTGTCCCAGAACCATGGCTGGACAACCGAGCCTCGTCCAGTGCGCTTCTCACTATGCCACATCCCTTGTGGCCCTCCTGGCCGTGCCTCTCTAAGCAGTTCTCCCCCAGGAAAAGTCAAGGGTGCAAAGCAGGGGGAAGGTAAGAGGCTGTGATGAGAGATATGGACTTGTAGTGGGAGAGAGGTGGGAAGTGTGTTGTGAGAATGCTTTGGATTTCTTGTTTCTTGGGGGCTACATTCCAAGATGGAGAAGAGAACACTATTTGTGCTCCATGAGAAAAGGTTAAGAAAACAGCCCCGCTCCAGTGAACCTGGCAGCATTCTTTATAAACATCGACATCTGGGAGAGAGGTGCAGTCGAATATTGTTGTAAATGGATTTGTGCTCTTTTCGCGTGGTGCTGTGCTGACGCACGCTACAGGAGGGGTGTGGGAGCGCAGTGTCAGGCCAGGGCCCTGTGTGGGAACAACCCCTTACCTCCCTGAGCCCTCCCTGGCTTCCTTTGTTTGACTGCCAGTACCATCTTGTTGCTTCTTCCACCATATTCCCCATAGCATCCTCTGTCCTCTGAAGATGGCAGCATAAGCCCTGCAAAACGAGGCAGATGCCTGGAGCCACAGGTGTCCACTCATTCACATCATCCATGTGACCAGACTTCAGCTTCCTCTTTCTCATGGTCCAAGAGGTATTACAGTTGTGTTAAATGTGCAGCACTAGAATTTTAGGAAGGGGGAATGGCTATAAATAACGTCAGGTGCACTCTGGTCATCTGCTTGACTTGTGCTAGGCACTGGGCTGTGCAGAATATGTCACTGTGACAGCCACGTCTTTGAGGGTCAGGAAGGCGGACACTTCTAATCTCTAGTCCCTCCCTTCTGAGCATAGACGGAGAAGCCAGAGTGCAGTTGGTGGGAATTCTCAAAGGCTTCCCTCACCCTTTTCTTCCTCCTTGCTTCCTTCTATTCCCGTTTTTTCTCTCCCTCAGCCCATGGGATCAGACCCTGCACTGAGCTCCTTCACTGTGTTTCTGTTGCTGAAGTAAACGCAAGCCCTGTCCTTTCCAGAGCAGGAAAGGAGAGTCAGGTTTTCCTCCTGGGGCCATTTCACCCTTGTTCTCTCTGTCTCCTACAGAGACTCTGCAGGGAAAGACAACTTAGGTAATATCAGAGGACATCCAGCTTGTGTTCTAGGACCACAGCCTTGCCCTTCTGCTGTGGCCCCCACTGGGTGAGGGGAGTACCACGGCCACACGAGGGGTCATAGTCTGTGGAAAGGAATAGACGTGCAGGTGTGCATTTACTGTTTGTTCTGTCACTCACCAGACATTTGAGAAGCCCTGAGTGCTGTGAGGCACCCTGTACAGTAATTTGAGGGCTGGGGAAGAGTAAGATGGCTGCTGTGTAGAACTTTAGCCTTAGAGAACACACTTGAATTTTGGATAAACGGGTGGCAGTTTTGGCTATGCTGGTTTCCTCTATATATTGTTAGCCTTTTCCTGGCTGAGAGAAGAGCATTTGCCTAGTTTTAGAACACATCAGTCATTTGCTTTAAACTTTATATTTCCCCCAAAGTCACGTGTTTGAATTGTAAGAGCCTTGGAGGCTTGGAAAGGATCTTTCCATAGCACCTGCATGGACTCTCCTGCAGTGGATGCCCTGTCTCAGGAGTTTGACTTAGGGAAACAATCTTTATTTCCAATGAAGAATTTAATATGTGAACACACCTAAAGAGAAGTGAGAAATGCTTGACCTGAGGACCTTGGGAGCAATCTCTCAGACCCCTTAAAACTTACCCTGTTTTCTCATTGATGTGATAGTGGGGCAGCAGTTTGTTGTTATTGTTTCTGCCGCGGGGGGGCGGGTTACTTAAGATGTACCCATTTTTTCTCCCTATTGTGCAGTATTTACCCTTGGATCTTACTGTGCTCCCTGATATATGTGAAAGCTGAAAATGGACCAGATGGGAATTTTAAAGGCATTGAGGGGCTTTACTTTATTATTTTTTTTTTCAAAATAGTGTACATTTGGTAGTTTAAAAAGTCAGCTATGTAACCGTAAAGCTTATAGTAAAAGAGTGTCTTGCCCTATTTCTTCTTAGTCCTGAGTCCTGTTCCCAGAGGAAGCCATTCCAGCTCTTCTAGCCAGAATATTCCGGTGCCTACTTCTGTGTTTGTAAATAACTGGTTTTTACTGCTACTTCTTTAGTTTTAGGAGATGTTATCTATTGGTTTTTATATACCATAGATAGGATTTAGCTCTTTCTTCTGCCTGACTCCTTTCTCCTACCCCACTACCCTTGTTTTTCCTGGTAATGTTGCTTGCGGAGCCAGCCGTTCTCATGTCCCAGACTGGCTCTGGCTGTCCTCTGGGCTGGCTGCACGGCCCTCCATCTGGGCTTGACCTTCACCTTCATCCTGGGAAGTGTCGCCCCCCGCCCCCCGCCTTCCCCCACCCCTTTTTTGTTTGTTTGTTTACTTTATTTGGTGAAACGTTTTTGAGAAAGGCACAGAGAGGAAAGGTTTTGTGGCCTTGCCTGTCTCAGGGTGCCTGTCCTGTGCACACTCTTGACCAGCAGCTGGACTGGCTCTAGAATGTTAGATGGGACATAATTTTGCCTTGGAATTTTGAAGGTGTCATTCATTTTTAACTTCATTGTTGCTATTAAGGAGTTCATGTGCAAGGGCCTGATTCTTGATCCTTTGCAAATAAACTGAATTTTCTCTCCGAAAACTTTTAGGAGCTTCTCTTTATCCTTTGAGTTCTACAATTTCATGAAGGTATGCCTTGGTGTGGATCTGTTTTCTTTTATTAAGATAGACACTTGTGTATATTTCAGTGTGAGAAATTCTGACCTTCTGGTCCAGAACGTGTCTTGTGTTTTTTTCCTCTGGTAATTTATTTCCTTCTTTTTTACTTTAATTTTTAAAACTAAACTCATCATCTCTCTCCTTCCCTCATTGCCTTTTTTTGTGGTTTTTTTTTTTTTTTTTTTGAGATAGAGTCTTGCTCTGTCACCCAGACTAGAGTACTATAGCACAATCTTGGCTCACTGCAACCTGTGCCTCTGGGTTCAAATGATTCTCCTGCCTCAGCCTCCCAAGTAGCTGGGGTTACAGGTACCTGCCACCACACCTGGCTAATTTTTGTATTTTTAGTAGAGAGAGGGTTTTTCCATGTTGGCCAGGCTAGTCTCGAACTCCTGACCTCAGGTAATCCACCTGCCTTGGCCTCCCAAAGTGCTGGGATTACAGGTGTGAGACACCGCACGTGGCCAGTTTTTTTTTGAGACAGGGTCTCACTCTGTCTACCAGGCTGGAGTGCAGTGGCGCTATCACTGCTCACTGTGGCCTCAACCTCCCGAGCTCAAACAGTCCTTCTTTCTCAGCCTCCCAGGTAGCTGGGACTACAGGCATGTGGCTCCACGCCTGGCTAATTTTTGTATTTTTGGTAGAGATGGGAGTATCGCCATGTTTCCCAGGCGGGTCTGAAACGCCTGGACTCAAGCAATCTGCCCGCCGTGACCTCCCAAAGTGCTGTGATTACAGACGTGAGCCACCATGCCCGTCTGGTAATTTCTTTTGTTTTAT
Organism: Cebus imitator; assembly: GCF_001604975.1. Classification (NCBI taxonomy): domain Eukaryota; kingdom Metazoa; phylum Chordata; class Mammalia; order Primates; family Cebidae; genus Cebus; species Cebus imitator. Next base: position 608,069 of record NW_016107944.1, read on the forward strand.
TTTTCCTGGTTTTTACTTCTGGAACTACTGTTATTTGGCTATTAGTTCTTCTAACTAGAGTCTCTAATTTTGTCTTTTTGCGTAGCTCTTTTGTGCCTGAGATCGCATTAACCTTGCCTTCTACCCCTTCTGTTGGGATTTGGTTCCAGCTATTGAATTCTTAATTTCTTAGAGCTTGTTTTGTGTTTTCCATGTGTCCTCTTTTGTAGCATCCTTTTTGTGTTTCATGGATGCAGTATTTTCTCTAATCATTTCAGTTATTTTGAAGTTGTATTCTGTCTCTGGTCTGACTTTCATTCTCCTACTATCCTTTCTGTTTGTTTTGGTCTTGGGCTCTCTTAAATGAGTCTTGACCCTTCAGAAGAAGACTGTGTGTATTTGGGGTGCGTGTAGGAATGTCGACAGGTAAGCCTTGCCTTAGAAGGACAGGCAGGGCACTGGTTTGTTTTGGGAGAGACCCTAGAATGCCCCTAGGTATAAGCCCTCTCATCTCCATTACATGGAGAATGACAGCTTTAGGAGATCTTTCTCTGGGCTAGTTGGTTTCCCCGCTAGGAATTCTCTCATCTCCAGTTTAGGGAGACCTATGGGCAGCAGAAGGACTGGGGATGAGGGACTCAACTTTTAGGATGCAGACTCTCTTGGACTCTTCCTGCTGTTAGTCCTTCACCTCTGCCTCACCTGCCCCCTCAGCTGTGCCTGCTGCCCCTGACTCTAGGGCCCTTCTAGGGCAGCCCTCTGTGCTGGCCAGTATGTAGGATTCTCTGGCCAGAGCCAGGCCCTGGGATCTGCCTGCTCTTGTGTGGGTGCTGATCATTCCTCCTGCTCTCAGCCCTGCCCCTGCTGTGGGAGTCCCCTAGAGCCCCCAGGCCCTGAGCTTTCTCATGTCTGTAGCAGTGCCAGCCCGCCTCCTCCTGGCTATCCTCAGGAAGCTTCGTTCAAGCCACCAGGCCACTTTCCATGTATCTGCCACTTCCCACTCAAAATTTACTTGATATCTCATATCTGCTCTTGTCTCGTCTCCAGCTTTTTATCCTTGAGATTTTATACCATGCCCCCCAACTTGATGGTCATATTAATTAGGGTTTTAGCAGGAAATTGAACTTTCTGATATGTTCAGTCACCTGTGTTTAACTGGAGGCCTCTCTGCGTGTCGGGAACTGGCCTGCAGCCTGTCGGCACATGTTGGTGTCCACCATGGCACGTTGCGCCTCTCACCCACCTATGTCCATGCCACTGTTCCTGTCCTTTCCTACACTGTTCCCTGTGTGGGTCATATTGTTGCAGCTCTTTGTGTGTACTTGGTGGGGTGTGAGTGTCAGTGTACATGCCTGCCAGGGCACCTGTGTGTGTTGGCGACCTGCATTAAATATACCATCCATAATTTTCTCTAATACCTTGGAGCAAATTTTATGAGGAAAAGATACTTTCATAAATAGTTGAAATTCCAGATTCTTCTGGTTGGAAACCCTAGGGTTAATGATGACTGCTATTCCAGAAAGGTTGGAGGGAGAGGAGACAGTTTATCTCATTTCCCTCTGGTGAATAAGGCCATTCACTGTTGGGTCCCAATCACCTGCCTGGGACTAACAATAAGGCCCTTGTTGTTTTGGACTGGGCAGGTTCCACAGCTGATATTCTGGCTGCCTTGAGGAATACCATCAGGCAGATCTGGGGCTCGGCCCTGTCCTTACCCAGGGCCACAGAGCATGGATGTATTTTCCTTTTCCTCACTCCAAATGTCTTCCCAGTGACTCTCCTTGGGGCCTAGGGAAACCACAAGGTAACTTGGATTCATTCACCCATTGCTGGCTTGCTCTGTGCCTCAGGGGGGCTCAAAGGTGGAAAATAAATATGAAAAGGCGTCCTTGCCTTCTAGAATCTCGTTGGGAAGACCAAGGGGTCAGCCATCACAGGGAGCATGAGCACTGAGACAGGCACATGTGCCTGCCCAGTATCATAGGCAGGCTGGCAGCCTTGCAACTCCCTGGGGAAGAACAATCTAGGCACAGTCTGGGGTGTGGAGCAGGGAGGGAGTGCCCCATGCAAAAGGCAGGATTAGCCAAAGCAGTGGGGCTAAAGAAGCAGTGATTCCCCCCTAATGTCAGAAGTAAAATAGGTTCATGGTGAAAATTTGGGAAAACAGAAAAGCATGCAGCAAACAAAGTTGCCCATTAAACCCTACCTGGAGATAAAAATCTGCTCATATTGTGGTTATGTATCTATTCTCTTATGAGGTGTATTTGTGTACTTATATAAGACCTAAAAATAAGAATTTAAAAATAAACCAGTTATTTTTAATAAGAATTTTCTAGCCAGGCGTGGTGGCTCATTCCTGTAATCCCAACACTGTGGTAGGCCCAGGTGGGCAGATTGATTGAAGCCAGGGGTTCCAGGCTGCAGTGCACTAGGATTGCACTACTATACTCCAGCCTGGGTAACAGAGGGGGATCCTGTCTCTTGAAAAATCAAAACAAAATCTGTCTCACAGTTCCTTTCCTGTCCTTCTATGTATGGTCTTGAATAGCTACCGCATTCCATTGGGTGGCTGTATCTGATTCCTTTGTTTCATACTTTTGGACATCCAAGTTGTTTTCAAATTTTTACTTTGTTAATGTGGTGCTTCAGAGAATATTCCTGGAAGTAAAGTTGCCAGTGCAAAGGTCCAAGCATGTTTGAGACAGCTGGTAGTTACCTGTCTCCAGAACCAACCTACTCCCAACAGTAGCAGGAAGCACCCAGGGTCTCTCACTTTCCTATTTTCCTTTCTCCACATCCTACCCCCAGATTTGTCTGACTTTTCCCGAGGCTGTCGAGATATGCTTTTTGAGTGAGGCACCACACAGATGTTTAAGACTAAATTTGTGGTCTTTGAGAAATGAGGTAGCCTGACCCATTGGAAGCCTGCAGATAATTGAAAAATCTTATTTTAGATCCCGTTTCATTCTTCCACCATCAAACCAGAGACAGCAGCAAAGGAAGCTGGGTGATGGGCCTTCACCCAGCCCCCACACTCCCGTTACCTCTCTGCGCTGCTTCTGCCAAGAGTGGGCCGTTGGAAGTTTCCTGCTGGAGGCAGGCACCAGTGTCCCAACGCCAAGTAGTAGCATTCACCCACCTTTTGATAAGTGAGGGAACCACTAGGCAGCAGGAGGAAAGGGTAAAGCAGCCACAGGGAGCTCAGCACTCAGCCTCACCCTCTTTCTCTAGAACCTATGCCTGCCCACTCCACCTCCAAGGCCCCTCACTCTCCACCACCCCATTTGGCCTTTTGGAATTGGGACTAGAATGTTTCAGGCTCCAGAAGGCCCCTGCCTGCCTAATTCCCATGTCTCTAAAAATATCTGCGAGTCTCTTCCCACCCAGGCCTGTCCCCACAGAGCCCACTTCTCTCCCCCAACCCTCTGCTCAGGGAGGAAATAAGATCTCCCTCTCCAGGCTTAGAATGGAATAAATAAGAAAGGCTGAGTTTCCAGAGTTGAAAGAGAAGGGCTGCTTTTGTTGGGTCTGGAGGGCTGGCATGGCATTGGTGCAGGCCCACACTCAGAGAAGGGAATCAAGAAAGAAGGAAGGGGAAAGGAGCAAGAACCCCATTCTCCTCTCTGCATTTGAGATGGCCGAGAAAAGCCAGGCCCTGCTGTGGGTCCCCGGTGGGAAAGAAGCCGGCTCCCAAGCCCCAGCCACGCCTGGTCAGGCGAAAGGAGTCTGTGGGAAGCCTCCAACCTCCAGGCTGCCCGAGGCCCCTGGAGCTTTCTCAGGCATTCCTAGATTGGGACAGAGGCTCAGACCCCTCCCTGCCCAACCCCCCCAGCATTGGATGCCTGCCTAATAGAGGCTTTATTTATCTCCACATTTTCCCAGCTCTGTATAAAGAGACAAGCACGTGGGTGAGGCCTACAGATATTCCAGAAGCAGGGGGGTGGGATGGGGGATGAAGAATATGCAAAGATCTGCTTCCGCCATCCCCTAGGGGGGCTTTGGAGGGAGGAGGGGGGGCTAGGGCAAAGGGTGGCTGTGCAAAAGTCTTTTCTTTCATTTTACCCTACTCAGAAACCCAAAAATAGCCATGTCAGAGGCACACACATTGCAAATAGCAGCCGAGAAGAGCCAGCTGAAAGCCATTTGCTTCTCCCTCCCTCTCTCCTCCCTGGACGCACTCCCCTTCCTCTGCAGTCCCCTTCTTTTGAAGCTCTTGCTGGACCAACCAGTCCTGCAGCCTTGTAGGGTCCAGCACCTCCCTCAGGTAACTGAGTTGCATCTAAATTGACTTAACAGGTGGTCACATCTTTTTGTGAAAACCCATTAGGAAATGTGAAAAGTCTTCCTTTGGTTTGCTTTTCTTGCAACTATGAGTTTTCCTAAGATTCCTTAAAGTGAAACAAACCCGTAGCTAAAATGTAGACAGGAGCCAGGAACAGTGACTCAGGAGGCCAGAGTGGGAGAGTCAGTTGAGGTCAGGAGTTCAAGACCAGCGTGGGCAACATAGCAAGATCACCGTCTGTACAAAAATTTTAAAAATTAGCTGGGTGTGGTGGTATATACCTATAGTCCCAGCTACTTGGGAGGCTAACACCAGAGGACCTCTTGAGCCTGGTAGTCAGAGGCTGCAGTGAGCCCTGATTGCACCACTGCAGTCTAGCCTGGGAGAAGAGAGGAAGACCCCATCTCTTTTTTTTTTTTTTTGAGACAGAGTTTCGCTCTTGTTACCCAGGCTGGAGTGCAATGGCGTGATCTCGGCTCACCACAGCCTCCGCCTCCTGGGTTCAAGCAATTCTCCTGCCTCAGCCTCCCAAGTAGCTGGGACTATAAGCGCACGCCACCATGCCCAGCTAATTTTTGTATTTTTAGTAGAGACGGGGTTTCACCTTGTTGACCAGGATGGTCTCGATCTCTTGACTTCGTGATCCACCCGCCTCGGCCTCCCAAAGTGCTGGGATTATAGGCTTGAGCCACCACGCCCGGCCGACCCCATCTCTTTTTTTTTAAAAAAGTGTAGACAATAAAAAATATATAAAGATTGGATTTGATCTCAAGCCAAAAGGAGTGGTCATATGCAAGAGAGCAAATACCATGAAAATGAATTGCTGTTCCAAGTGTTTTTCCCAATTATAAAACCAACATATTTATTGTTCAAATTTTGTAAAAATTGTAAATTTTGTGAAAATAGGTAAGCACAAAGATGAAAAGATGTTCTCCAGGAAGAATCCTTCCAGGTGGCACATCTGCACTTGATGTCACTTGGGGCATTTGATAGAAGGTGAAGGGACATTTATCCTTGTGGGGTGGTCTCCTGGGATGACACTGGGAGGGGAGGCCAGTCTTTTGAAGGCCCTTCGGTAGCTCTGACCAGGCTGTACCCTGCACTGTAGCTATCCTGGACGGAGGTTTGAATAGAAGGGTACAGGTTTAGCATTGACTTGGAAACGTGTTAATTTGGAAGCCTACACTTCCCCATCCCAAAGGATTCTGACCTGAGATCCAAGGTTTCCAGAGTGCCTTGGTGCCCCACCTGAATCACCCAGTTCAGTCTGGCTTGGGGTACAGGCTGCAGTGCACAAATGGTTCTTGGAAAACATGGCATGACTGGCCCAGTGAGTCCAAGGTGCACAGGCCAGACTCAGCTCATTTCAAGCTGGACTTTTTCCCCCTTGTCTAACCAGTCAAAACAAACGAAATTGGATTAGCCTGTCTTCAAGCTGTGTGTCAAAAAATGCATAACGTACGTGTGTGTGTGTGTGTGTGTGTGTGTGTGTGTGTATTTCAATTCTCCCATCTGTTAGCTCAGGGGTTGCCAGTGCCCAAGTGCTCAGGTAGGTCGATGGCTTATTAGGAACTGGGCTGCACAGCAGGAGGTGAGCAGCAGGCGAGCAAGGCTTACCGCTCGAGCTCCACCTCTTGTCAGCGTTAGATTCTCATAGGAGCATGAAGCCTATTCTGAACTGGGCATGAGAGGGATCTAGGTCATGTGCTCTTTATGAGAATCTAACGCCTGATGATCTGTCACTGTCTTCCATCACCCCCAGATGGCACCATCTAGTTGCAGAAAAACAAGCTCAGGGTTCACACTGATTCTACGTTATGGTGAGTATGTAATAAAGTGCACAATAAATGTAATACACTTGAGTCATGCCGAAACCATCCATCCATTCCCCCCTACCCTGGAAAACCTGCCTTCCATAAAAGTGGTCCTTGGTGCCAAAAAGTTTGGGGGACGCTGCATTAGCTAACCTTGAACAGTTTTGCAATCTCACCAAACCCAAGTTTCCTCATTTGTAGAATGTGGAGAATAATAACAGTTTTTTAGGATGTCTATGGATTTAAACCAGAACTCAGTAGAGTGCTATATCCTGTCTTCTCTACCACCCTTCTGCTTCACTCAGGAAATTTATCTTAAGAGTTGGGAGGAAGGCAGGGGAACCTTCTGCTGTGTCCTGCTGTGCTTGTGTGATCCTCTGAGCAAGGGAGAGGCTCACTTCACCCTCAAGAAAGTCCCTTCCTGGTCTCAGGCCCAGTGATACCTGCCAACTGGTTAAGAAGCAGAGTTTAACGTTTCAGTAATGTTACGTCCAGATTTTGAGAAAGAAAAGGCTGGGCACAGTGGCCCACGCCTATAATCCTAACACTTTGGGAGGCTGAGGCAGGTGGATCACCTGAGCTCAGGAGTTCAAGGCTGGCCTGGTCAACAGGGTGAAACCTTGTCTCTACCAAAAATACAAATATCAACTGGATGTGGTGGTGGGCACCTGTAATCCCAGCTACTCGAGCTGAGCCTGACGCAGGAGAATTCGCGTGAACTCAGGAGGTAGAGGTTGCAGTGGCCGAGATCACACCACTGCACTCCAGCCTGGGCAGTAAGAGTGATACTGTATCTCAAAAAAAAAAAAAGATTAAAAAAAGAAAGAAAGAAAACACACACACACACACACACACACACACACACACACACACACACACACACACACAGTTACTTGAAAAAAAAAGCCTTCAGCAACATTAAACAGTAGTATAGACAGCAGTGAGGATATTTTCCTGCCTGAGAATTATTTCCTGAGGATAGAGTTCTAGAAATAGAACAGAAAAGGCCAACAACTATAGGTCCTGCCGTGGACCCTGTGGCAAGTATAACAGCTATAGGTCCTGCCGTGGCCCCTGTGGCGGGTGTAACAGCTGTAGGTCCTGCTGTGGCCCCTGCGGCGGGTGTAACAGCTGTAGGTCCTGCTGTGGCCCCTGCGGTGGGTGTAACAGCTGTAGGTCCTGCTGTGGCCCCTGTGGCGGGTGTAACAGCTATAGGTCCTCCTGTGGCCCCTGTGGTGGGTGTAACAGCTATAGATGCTGCTCTGGCCCCTGTGGCAGGTGTAACAGCTATAGGTCCTGCTGTGGCCCCTGTTGGAGGTGTATAGACTGCTCAGGCAGCTGCAGTTCCAGTGCCCTTTCCAGGTCATGGACTCCCTTCAAGCCATGCCCAGAAGGTATGCCTGCCTTGACTTGCCATCCGGGTGTCCAGGAGGTCAGGCTTGGCCTAAAGGAGGACTGACTTACTCTTGGCTCAAATGTCAGCCTCATGGAGCTGAAGATTGAGGACTAGGAAGCGTCTAGGTGGGATGTCGTCCTGTAGCTTCTAGGTTTCCCTTTCCTATCTTTATTATTATTTTTAATTGTTTTTATTTTTAAAAAATAGAGACAGGATCTCCCTATGTCGCCCAGGCTGGTCTCGAACTCCTGGGCTCAAGCAGTCCTCCCACCTTGGCCTCCCAAAGCACTGGGATTACAGGCATAAGCCGCCGTACCCAGTCTCCCTTCCTATCTTTATGGGCCATTCCTGTCTGCTTTGGCCGTAGTCAAAGCAAGGCCTTAGGTCAGGAAAGGGGCCATGCCATCAGCTCTCCAAGTGCACAAGGTCCTTGCCTCTCCTTTGGCCTATATGAGTACCTCCCTTGTGCTCTATGTTGTGCCGGGCATTGTGGGAAATGCCAAGAAAGCCAATGCCGAGACACCTGGGCCTCCAGAGGGCGAGTGCAGTGTGGAACTGTCAGGCCTTCCTCTCTGCCAGGTCATTGTGATGGGGCAGGTGATGGTCAGGGCATGTGTGAAGTGTGCAAGCAGGTCCACCAGTCACTAGTGCAGCGGCCTTGGTTAAGCCACTTTCTCACCTGTGCAGTGGTGAGAGCTCCCTCCTCAAGGCCATTAAGGAGTCAGCAAGATGGCCATGTGTCGTGTCTCGTGTGCTTGGTATGCACACCCCCAAGGGAGACCAGGCCTGGGCTGACACAGCTGCCCAGGTGGCATCTGCTGGCAGCCCACCCACCCTCCCTGTCTTCTGTACTTCCAGCCCAGCTAGTAGACTCCTGTCCACAAAGGACTCTGAAGGAAACATCTCAAAGGTTAGGGGCCTGCTGGGCAACATTGAGGTCAACACTGTGGACAGGCAGCTCCGTGTAATTCTTCTTCCTGTCCTTACCCAGTCAAACGTGCACCCTTCTAGGGGTGGACCTATGTTTATCCCTTTTGTAACCACTTCTGACTGGCATGGGCCCCAAGAGTTGATGCTACATGCAGGCCTCACATACTTTGACACAAGTGAGGGTGTGCTAGGGTTGGAAGACCCATGTGTGCCAGCTTCCAGGTACAGCTGGCCTGTTTCCTCCATGCCGAGGCCTGGAGCTAAGGAGGTCAGGCTTGTTGCCAGGAGCTGGCCCTGTTCCCAGCGCTGTGTCCCCATCAGCACTGCTGGGAAAGCAGCTCAGACCCCAGGGCCAGCAGCCATGAGGGTATCTGCTTGCAGTGGCTCTTTGGGAGTAGCAGCTGCTATTTTTAGTAAGCTGCCTAATTGGAGGCCCTGGTAGAGTTTAACCAGCTCACCTTGTGCTTTGATCCTTCTGTTTCGCCTTCTCTTTTTACATGGAAAGAGCTGAAGTTCATGGCCTGACCAAAGCAAATTTGTTTTTGCAGGAGACAAATGCTTTTGCTGTTAAAAAAAAAAAAAAAAAAAACCCTGCCCCTTGCAGGTCCCTGCGTCTCTTAAGTAATTTCCAGTGGGTTGTCAGCATTAATGTTGGTTCCTTCCTGATAAGATCTTCCTCTCTTATCTGCTATATCAGGACATCAGGGGTGGGGGCTGAAAAGAGTATTGAAAAAGATGGAAGTATAAGTCTCTGCAGAAAAACAGATTGGTTTCAAAAATGCTGTCCTACATTCTGCCTCAGACAATGGCCCTTTGCACATGATTGCTCTCACTTTTGATGCCCTCACTTTATTTTAAGCTGAAAGAACCAAATCTTCGAGTAAAGCCTCTTTGTTCCTTTTTAGCAGTGAGATATCTCCTAGGATGGGAGACCAGGTGTTTTCTCAGGCACAGTCATCATTTAGCTTTTTCCCAAAGGAAAGGAACTTTGTGTGTCCCTGGTGGCTCTGGGAATGGGTGTGTGAGCCCGTTTCCTCAGGAGTAAAACTAAGATGATAATGAATAATGTCTGTCTTACTCCCATGTCAGATATTCATGTGACACAGACACTAAGTGCTTGTAAACATTCTCATTTAATCCTTTATGGAATAGGCCCCATGCTTACCTCCATTATACAGATGAGGAAAACTGAGACTAGAGAGTCTGAGTTGTCCCACTGCTATGTGACCATGTGCCTGCATCATCTAACATGATCCCAGCGCTCCTGGCTCATGGACGTGAGCAACTATTTTCTGGATGCGCATACAGCAGTGTACCAGGCTGCATGACCATGGGGTGCTGCTGCATAGAGCCTTTGGCTGTGAGTGAGTTGATGGTGAACCAACAGAACATTTTTCTTTTCCTGATAGAGAATTGCTTCTGTGTCCTGCCAGTAAAGGAGATGTGGCATGAAGGTGGGTGGTAAGGATTGTTGTTCCTGCTGGCTGGGTGGCTGTGTCTTTCATCCTCCTTTCCTGCCCACCAGTCCAAGGCTGCATTCAAGCCTAGGTGGGGAGCCACGAAGGCAGAACTGTTTCCCCGTCCTTCCTTTTGTCCCTGTCACCTTCCCCTGGCTGCTAGCTGATTACCTGTCCTGTGTCACAGACAGAGCCCTGATTGTTTTCTTTCTACTGCATCTTCTCCTTGCCTCCCTTTCAGCTACCCACGAGGTCTCAGTGCCATGCCAGCTAGCTTGCTGCAGGGAGCCATTGCCTCCCTTCGGAGCACCCACCCTTCCGGTCTCCCTTCCATCTTTCACGAAAGTGTGGGCCTGTGGCTCAGTGGTATGGGCCACCAGCTTTGTCCTTAAGCCCCCGCATCATTATTGCCCTGAGCCCACTTGGGGCCCAGTGTGGGCACTTGTTCAGGTTTCTCTGTTGAGGTTCTTCGTGGTTTGGGGAGGGTTGGCATGCGGTGGAGTTGAGAGGGGCTTTGTTGCTTCCAGGTGCTTTGGTAGAGTGGTCCCAGGTATCCATTGGGCGTGTTTGCCACTTTCTCCTATCTTCCCTGTCACAGTTAGCCCACTTTAGGGTTATGTAAACCTCACACAGAAGCCTACAAATAGACTTTCGTTGTTCATCCTGAAGTAGACACTAATCCCATTCAGTGGAACCTGGGGTGGGCATTGCCTTCTCCCAGGGCAGGGAGCACTGCCTGCCATCCCACAGTGCGTCTCACCTACCCTCGTGGTGGTATGGGTTGAGGGCCCAGCAGGGATGCTGTTGGACTTCTTCACTGCAGGCCTTGGTCAGCACCCACAGGCAGCTCCTATTGTTCCTCCCTGGCCAACAGTCTCCTAGGAGTCCAGGGTTGCCCATTGCTGTTGTGGGCTCACACATCTTTCTACACCCACACTCCTAGGGATGTGGAGTCAGTCTTGAAACTGGCTGGGGACCCCTCCATTCCCTCATGCTCTTCTTAACTGGGGCAGGACTGCTCTGTCCCCCTAAGAAGCGGGTAGGGGTGAGGTCCCTCTTCGCCTCGGCTTGGAGGGCACTCAAGACAGAAAAGCTGTCGCCTCAGAGATGGATGGGTCCCTTTGCTGTTGAGTCGGCCCACTGAGGCAGAGGAGGGCAGGCACTCACTCACTCGTGGTGTTGTGAGAGATGCTGTCTCTGATTATCCGAAGTTCTATAATGAGATGCTTTCCAGTAAGGGCTGGAAACAGTGTGACTCCAGGACTATGGGAAGGGGGTCTGATTTGGGCCCTACTTCCAGCTCAGCCATTACCAGCCCAATGGCCTAGGCAGGACCTTCCTTTCAATACAGCTTAGGGTTTTGATCTTTAAAATAGCCGTTCCCACCCCATATAGGACATCTACCACTCAAAGGGAGGCTTTTTAAAGAAACTTTATTGAGGTAAGCCATAAGACAGAAGAACATTCACATCATAGGTTCAGCTTGATGAAGCTTCACAGACTGAGCACACCTGTGTAGCCAGTGCCACGATTAGGAAACACAGCATCTCCAGGTGGGCATGGGAGCTTGGCCAGGGCAAAGCATCTGCAGAGTGTTGCTGCGACACACGGGGTGCCCTCACCACCGTGTCTCTCTCAGCCCTGCCAGCGCCCAACACAGTAGAAGTGCCCAGTATCCCATTGTCCACTGAGTGACTGAACAGGTGAAAGGAAACTGATTCCTACACTCTTGGTCTTTTCTAGTGAGTCTGTGGCCATGTCTCAGTGTTTCTGCTTCTTCACCCTTTGTGGTCGACTTGTAGAAGCCCTACTGCCCAGAGAACTTTATCCTGAGCAGGCAGCAGCAGAAACATGCCATGCCTGGTGTGGGCAGCACCTGTGATCTTAAGAGAGCTGAGCCTCCACCGCTTCTGAGAGAGGGTGCCAAGAGCACCCTGGAGCCCACTCTTCACAGAGCTTGGTATCTTTGAGACCTGGACTTTACCCACCAGGCAGGATCCATGTAGTGTTCCCTCTCCTCCTTCCAAAACCGGATCTTCCTCCCTCAGTGGCTTTGACCGGTGAAAGCTGGCCAGGCCCAATGGAGGGATCCGGGATGGAGAGCTGTTTAGTCTGGAAGGCACGTCAGTCCCAGAGGATGGGTGGGTCAGGGCTGAACACAAGGAAAAAAGACCCACACATGGAAAGAAATTGCCACTGTGCCGTCATAACTGACCAACCTTGGAAGGACAGGGTGGGAGTAGCAGGCTGTAAGGATGGAGGTTCAAACATCACTGTTGATACAGAGCTCCCATAACAAGCTGGATTTCTGAGAAGCAGATTGGGAATTCCCAGTGGGAGAGAGGCAGATGAGAGCATCCAAGACACGGACTTCTTTCCCAAATGCTGGCCTTCCTGGAATGCTGGCTGAGGATCTCAATCTCAGTTCTTAATAATTATTTTATTGGGTTGGGAAGTCTTTGGAAGCAGAAAATAAGCCAAAGAGGAACTTAATGTCCTACCCCTTCTCGAGGAACGTTTTCTCTCAACAGATTTGGTTGATTCTTAGCTCCTGCTCCTGTCCCTTGGAAGTATAGCTGGAGGGTGTTGGGATTTAATGGGCTCTAGCCCCTGCTCCTGCCTTTAGAGTGACAGGGTTGGTGTTTGTGGTTTTTCTCTGTGAATCAGTTTTGAGAACAACAGGGTGCTTCTTCCAGGGTTCTGGACTTACAGCCAGGAAGCTCAATTACTCCCAGAGACAAACCCCATGAGTTCTCAGGAAGAAATCTCAGCGCCTGGGCAGGGCGGGGACTTTGAGGCTGCTGCCAGATTCGGGTAGATGTGGGGAGCAGGAGCCAGACAGAGGCTGGGTGCTATTCAGGTTGCTTCAGTATCTGGCATTTGGGCACAAGACCTGCCCTTAGAAGATTTGGGGCTGGAAGGTGCCTTGTGAGCCTGATGCTGTTGGGCAGGGAGACATCTGCATCATCTCACATAGCAGCTTCCTCTGGAGTCCAGTGTCCTGGGGTGGCAACAGGGAGGGCTATGGCCTGGCCTGTATTCAAATGGATTTGGCACACAGGCCCAGGCTGGTCCTGCACATCCCCTGTTAAAGGGCGATCTTTACCCTCCTTTGTCCCCTTCGTGTCTGAGACCCTGATGGCTGGGGAAACCCAGAGATTCCTGTTGTGTCTTGAGCTCATTCTTGAGTTCCCATCTCTGTGGCTGGGTTGGAATCTTGAGTTTCTCCCCAGCAGGTAATTTGAAGTCCTTTGGGCTTCCAGCTTGGGTGGATTCCTTGTGCCTGCCTGCTGCCCTCTGGGTCCGAAAGTGTTTGGCAAGAAGGTGCATGTGTGAGAGCCCATGGTGTGCCAGCTTAGGGCCAGGGCTGCAGAGGCTGCTTGCTACCCAGGGGCCTCCCCGGAGCTCTCTCCACATCTCCCACCTCACACACCTGCAAGGGCCATTTCCCTGTAGACAGAGCAGTTGCCTTACACAGCCACCACCTCTTCCTGTTTCTCAGGCGTGCTGGAGAAGGATGGCCTTACTCATGCCTTGTCCCTCAGGCTGCCTGAGGGTTTTGTTTTCTTTCCTGTGACTGGCATGGCCTTCCAGGGTACTGCCCCCAAGCATTTAATGAAATCATAGCTCCATTATGTCCATTCACCCCCACTGCCAGCAGGCTCTTTACAGCTGCATTTTGTCTGCACACTCTTCTGTTTTTCTTTGCTTTCATCAGACCCTCTTTGGCCCATCAAAAAGCTGTAAGTGACTTAGTACAGCTGGGTAGCCAGCCTGGGACAGACAGACAACCATCAGAGCCAAGCCTCTGGCATCAAGTAGAGACCAAGGTCTCCCTTTGAGGCAGTGGTTCCCAGCCTTGGCCGGACATTAGAAGCACTAAAGAAGCTTTGAAGAATTCCTATGCCCTAGCCCTACCCCAGAGAATTTAAATCTGAGTCTCTGGGCATGGAACCTCTGTTTTGAAATCTTACCAGGTGATTCCGTTATTCAGCAAAAGTTTGGAACCATTGCTTTAAGCGTTAAAACCTTCCATTTTAAGCCAGCTGGCCTTTGTCTCTAGCCTCTAGAGAGGCCTGGGGTCCCTGAAGCTGCTTTTCTCTGCTTTAGACCCCCTAGGGGTAACCAGGAGGGTGCTGGGGATAGGGATGGGTGAATGTTATGGGCCTCATAGCTGTGTTGCTTTCAGTCTCACTGCAGCAAAAGCAGCTTGTTTTCTCTACATCTGCCTGGCAGGCCTTTGGGCAGAAAAGGCAGTTACACCATGTGGCACAGCAGTGCTCTCTCCCTCTCAGGCTCAGGTGGACTTGGAGACCAGGCAGGCTGGGACACAGGAAGCTCCATCCGAGGCCACCAGCAGCAGCACTCCGCCTGCCTGTGTGCCAGCGCTTCCTCTTCTCCAGCACAACTTCTTCCTCTGACCCTGGTCCACAGATTTTTGAAAGCACTCAGACAGGCTGAAGGGCCCTTAGCCCCCGTCTCTCCCTTTCCCTCTGTGTCCTCTCCTTATCCTCGCCACTTTTTTCCCCCTCATTTCTTATCCAAACATGCCTTGAAAAGGTCTCAAAAACTCATGGTGAAGGTATAAAATATTCAACTAAAATCTGTTCTACCCACTGCTGAGCTCGTAGGTCTATAGAGCACCATGGCAAGTTCTTCTCTAGGAATCCACCAGAGGGTCTCCAGACAGTGGGGTAAAAGGAAGTGTGCACCTTTTTAGCAGAGTGGGATCTGCAAACCTGGAGGCCAGAGGAGCCATGTCTAGGCTCAATGTTCAAGGGGAAGCAGTTCTCCCACAGGGGTACTGACACTTTTGAGACCACAATGCATGTGTACTGGGGTTGAACAGTTAAGCAAATGGACAGCAGGTGGCAGGAGCCACTGCTGCACGCAGTGACAAGGAACAGGCGAGCAAGGGAAGGAGGCTAGAGTGATCCACAGAGGTACTAGTGTGTTTGGTTGATAGAGACTTTGGTAAAGATACTTAAGGATACAGAGAGAAGTGATTATAGAGGTGTGGTATACCCAGGTTATATACACTTCTATTTCTTTGTTCCATTAGCGGAGACGGACTAGAAGCCGTGAGACCTGGCCAGGCACAGTGGCTAACACCTGTAATCCTAACACTTTGGGAGGCCGAGGCAGGCAGATCACATGGTCAGAAGTTGGAGACCAGCCTGACCAATATGGTGAAACCCCATCTCTACTAAAAGGACAAAAATTAGCTGGGCTTGGTGGCACACACCTGTAGTCCCAGCTACTTGGGAGGCTGAGGCAGGAGAATCACTTGAACCCAGGAGACAAAGGTTGCAGTGAGCCGAGATTGCACCACTGCATTCCAGCCTGGGCAACAGAGTAAGACTCTGTCTCCAAAAAAAAGAAGACGCCATGAGACCTGCAGAGCAATGAGCACACCTGTCACCCAGATCTTGAATTTAAATGGCACTTTGCAATGAAAGTGAACCAGGGCTTCTGGAAGAAATGGTCGATTCTAGGGCTGGGACAGGAAATATACCCTAAAGGTACATGAAGCACTTTGCAATGCCAGGAAGTGCTTTGAGGCTGTACAGGTGCACGTGCGGATGGCGGTAGGTCAGGGGGACATAGGAGCTGGCTGAAAAGCCCCCAGTGGCCAAAGATGGAACAATTTGGGCAACAGAATAAATACTGTAATGTTGGATTATGGTGTAGTGTAGATGTTTGTCCCCTCCAAATCTCATGTTGAAATTTGTTCCCCAGTGTGGAGGTGGGGCCTAGTTGGGAGGTGTTTGGGTCATGAGGGCAGATCCCTCATGAGTAGATCAATGCCCTAGGTAGGAGCGCAAGTGGGTTCTTACTCTGTTAGTTTCCTTGAGAACTGGTTGTTAAAAAGTGCCTGGCAGCTTCCTTCTCACTCTCGCCCTCCTCTCTTGCCATGTGCTCTCTGCACACACCAGCACCCATTTGCCTTCCACCGTGAGTAGAGCAGCACAAGGCCCCCCCCCCCCGAAGAGAGGATGGCCAATCTTGAAATTTCTGGCCATCCAGAATTGTGAGCCACATAACCCTTTTTTTCTTTGTAGATTACCCACCTTCAGGTATTCTTTTATAGCAGCACAAAACAGACCAAGACTAATTATAATCCAAAGTATAAAATATCCACAAGTTCATATTGGCATAAGGAAATGATTTAGCAAAGAAAGAAAGAAATGGGAAGGAAAGAATGATTTATTTCTTTGTTAAATAAATAATTTAGCAAAGAAAGAAGGAAAGAAAAAGGAAGAGACAAAATGTCCTGTGCAGAATTCCAGATAATTTCTGTAGCTACTCCCCACTTAAGGAGATGGCCATAGCTCCCCACTCCATTTGAGTGGTGACTTCCTTCCAGAGAGCACAGGGGTGGGGAGCAGCTCTGCAGCAGAGAAACTGGCAATCATGACCCCTGCCAGGCACTCAAGGTCAGCATCAACAGTGATCAGTCATGAAGCCTTAAAGGATGGGAAGATAAGGGGTTGTCACCTCTGTGATTGTCCTCCCTAAAACACATAACCACAGTCTAATCATGAGAACAACATCAGACAAACCCAAATTGAGGTACAGCCTATAACACACTTGACCAGCATTCCTCAAAACCATCAAGGTCACCCAAACACAGTCTGAGAAACTGTCGCAGCCAAAAGGAACCTTGGGACAGGGCACTTAACGTGATGTGGGTCCTGGGTGGGATCCTGGAGCAGGAGGAGGATAATAGATGCAAGCTGAGGTCACCTGAATCAAGTTGTGCTGAATGAGGTGTGAGCTTTAGTTAATAAAACAGGTCAATATTGGTTTATTTATCGTAGGAAATGTACTGCACTGAGGTAAGGTATTAATAACAGGGTAAACTGGGTGAGGGGTATAGGAGAACTCTTCACGATCTCTTCTCAACTTTTCTGTAAATCCAAATCTATTCTGAAATTAAAAGGTTATTTTAAAAGTTTAAAAAACAAAAAAAAAATCCTGTAGGCACAGTGCCTGTGGGTGGGGGGTGCCTATTCCACAAGGAACAATACCAAGAAAAAAAAGTTTGAAAAAGATAAAAATAAAAAAGTACCATAGTGACTCAGAGAGGAAGCCACTCTAGGCCAAGCTGCCAAGAAGGACCTGGAAAGGAAGTGCCAGTGGACTTGCCCTTAAGGACAGGGAAGACCAGCACCCTGGCCATGGAGGCCCCCAGCAGGTATCCTGAGGCAGGCCTGGGGACCCAGGTCATGAGAGGAAAGCTAGGAAGTGAGGGCTCAGGCTGTGACAGGAGCCTTGCCAGGGGCTTTCCACCATCTTCCCTGTGGCCTGGGCATCTGCCTGCTGGCCCATGTGTCCAGGGGGCTCTGTTTTCTGCTTCTGCTGAGGAGGGAGACCTGGCAACGGGTGGCACCTGAGAGACCGTGCTGGGGAATAGCTATGGAGGCTGAAGCTGGCGTCCCTCTCAGGACCACATGTTCTGTAGTTGTAGGACATTGTTCAGACACTTCTACCTGTTAAACAAAGACAGCAGGACCAAGTAGGAACTGCGGACTGACTCGGCCGTCACGGGCAGTGCCAGCAGCAGGCAGCCTCCTACCTTCCTGAGTGTGATGTCTGGTTAGACCTGTACCCAGGATCCCTTGAGCAGGGTCACCTTCCCCAGCACTGCTCGCTCACTCTGTCCCCAGGAGGCCTCTCCCACTGTGTCTGCTGGCTTCTCACTGAGACCCTTCCCCACTTTGTGGCATGCTACCCACCCACCCTGCTATTTGTTGAGCTTGCCTGACTGCTCTGGAAGGACAGCCATCCAGACCAGGTTTCATCAGTTTTATTCACTGTCACATGATGGTCATTGGCACTGCACAGAGCAGTTGCTGGGTAAATAATAATGTTCACCAGGTGTGCAGGTGCTGCGGGCAGCATGGTCCACCTTAGGCATGCTGCTGTGCTTGTCCCGCTGGTGTCCCTGTGTATGCAGTGGCAGCGATGCACCTCATACTTGTGGGACAGAACGTGTTTGTGTGAAAGGCCTGGGTAACTCCCCTTTCTTGTCTCCAGCTGAACTCTGTCTCTGCCTTCCTGCTCCATGGACCTAGCTCTTTCTGTCGGGATCTCCCAGGACAAGTCTCAAGCCTTGTGCCTGGAGCCGCCTTAAGATATCTGAATCTTCCAAACCAGGCCTACTTGCCCCTGCATCCCACAAGTGCTCATCTCTCAGCGGTTGTGTCTTTTCCTCCTGGATCATGAAGTCTGTGGCAGGCTCCATGTTTTCCTCATCACTGTGATCCCAAGCCTGATGTCCAGTGGCTGCCATGGAGTTGAAAGATTTGGGGGATGGTGGCCCTGCCCCATAGCCCTAGCCCCTCCCCAGCGGCTTCTGTTCCCTGTATGTGGAACAGCCCTGGCTCCTGCTGTCTGCTCCTGTGGGGCTCACTCAGGACCCTCTGCATGGTTCATCGCTCTGATGAGCTGAGTTCCACTTATTCTCAGACTCCTCCCCTCTACCCTTTTAAGGGGAGCCCAGCTCTGCAGGAGGAGGACAGCCTCCTGAGGACAGGGCTACGACTCAGCTGTGGGTTGGTGCCTCTGGACAAAGGCATTTCAGGGCAGCCAGTGGCATTAGGTGGGGGGAGGACAGGGCGGCTCTGAGGCTGTTCATGTATTGCATCCCATCTCTACTCAGAGGCACATGAGCCTTGGGAGAGGCTGGGCATTTCTGCTGGTGACATAGCCAACTCACTCTGTCCTTTCTCCCTGGCCATAGGAGGCCAATGAGGTGTTCTCAGTTCTGGGCTCTCTCCCAGCGGCCCTCCTAGCTCAGACAGCTGGGTTGGAACTTGAGGTCTCACTAGCTCCCATGAGCTTTGGGAGCTGTCCACTTGGGGACTCCTGTGGGTTGGGGCTGGAACTGTTTCATGCCCTGGGAGTGGGAACTTGGGGCTGCCCTTGCAGACAGCTCGTGGCCTGTCCTGCAGTCTCTTCTTCCACTGACTGGCATCCCTGCCTGCCCTCCCCATCTAGCGGTATAGCCCTAAAGGGTCTGTTTTCTATGAAGACAGGGACAGAAATATCAGAGAAAAGTAGCTGGGGTATAGGTCATGTACAGAATTTTTAAAAAAGAAATTTGGCAGTACCTGTTCTCACCCTGGCAACCACCATTCTGCTGTCTATGAATTTGACTACTTTGGGTACCTCACATAAGTAGAATCATGTAGTATCTGTCCTTTTGTGACTGGCTTATTGCACTTAGCATAATGTTTTCAAGATTCATCCATAGTATGACACATACCAGAATTTCATTTCTTTTTGTGGCTTAATTATATTGTAGTGTATGTACATACTACAGTTTGTTTATTCATTCCATCCATTGGTGAAGACTGGAGTTGTTTCCACCTCTTGGCTATTGTGAATAATGCTGCCATGGAACAGGGATGTACAAATATCTGCTTGAGTCCCTGCATTCAGTTCCTCTGGGTATATACCTACAAGAGTAATTGCTGGATGAAACAGCAAAT